>NW_017306994.1:1253005-1272473 GCF_000935625.1 Nanorana parkeri
TATATATATATATATATATATATATATATATATATATATATACATATATACACATATATATATAGGTGTGTGTGTGGTTGTACTTTTGTTGCACACCCTAAGGCAATAGGCTCGCCTATGATTACTTGATATACATGAACCAGCATCTTCAGCCAGTTTGTTGACATTGAGCAGCCAGCAGGAGAGCTGTAATTTGTGACAGAAGTCTGGTAGGGGAGGAACATGGGTCATTGTGTTTGTGTCTGTGGGTCATTGAGGCACTGCTGATTGTAACTGATGTAGGATTTACAGCTTTGTTTGGGGGAGGGATGTTTTAATAAAACTATAGGGGATTCTAAATAGGATTCTGGTATAGATTTTTAAGGTAAATCCTAAATAATAAAACAAATTTGGACCCTCTGAAAATCCATACCAGATCCTTATCTGGGAATGCAGCCTAGGTGGCAAGAAAAGGCAGGGGCAGAGAGCAGCACCCCCTCATAAACCATACCAGGTCACATTGCCTCAACATTGCCTACTCTCTACATTCACGGCCCAGTGGATGTGGAGGTCTTTGAAGGGAGGACCTATTGGATTTGGGAAGTCCCCTTAAAATAAGTGGCCCCCCAACAAAGTAAATATACAGTACACACAGGTATAGAAAAATATATATATATTTTTTTTACTTTTCAAAGTCTTGTATTGGTATTTAAGGTTTTTTTTTTTCACAAAAGAAAAATATAACATTGGTGCATATAGGGTTACATACATATGCAATGGTAACATACAAGCGTATGGAGCCTCGTGACAGAGTTAGCTGTAATATATATATTTTTTAAAACAAAACATGTCCAATGATGTCCTATAAATTCAACATCCATCACACCACTCAATGATGACTCACAGATATCACAACCTGTGGCATGACGTTCCACTGCTGTTGCATTCCCACCACAAATTGCAGCTTCCCAGCTGCACATTCTCTCTACCTCCGATTAAGATTTGGTGTGGATACATATGGGAAAACACACTTTTGTGCTATAGGGTCCCCTTTATCATCCATATCAGACCCTAATCAAGGATTATGGTCTGGTATAGATATTTAGAAGGGACAAGTTAGTTTTTATTGAGCACACTCTGATGAATGATTGCTTGGAGGGGGAGGGGAGTTTTGTATGTTCCAAAAAGGGTGATGGTGGCATGCTGCTCTTTGGTAGACAGGTGAAGGTGTCCTGCAGAAAAACTGAAGACAGGTACAAAACACACAAGCGCCACAGCCTAGCACAATAGATAAAAATATGACAATGTAATGTTTGAGAGTAACAATGTTGCACTCACTGAGATATTTAGTTTTGGACAAAAGGATCATATGTAACCACAATTGTCAGGCTATGGAAGGGGGTTTTGTCCTGTACAGAGACAACTTGGTGGTATGTAGCTGAAGGCAATGTGTGTATCTCAAATAGGACCACTACCACAACATTAACAGGATAAAATGGACAAAAAAGCTGAAAATGCACTCAAAGTCCCCATAGCCTCTGTTACCATTGGCTCCAGCGGTCTAAGAACGGTTGACATCAACATATCTTATGCAGGTCCATTGACCTGCATTAGATGAAAGTTAGAAGAGGGACATTTCATAGCCAGAGGAGTGGGGAAGAGAGGTGAGTGCTGACCACCATGGAAGCTGGGATCAGGTAAAACAGCTTTATTTGAGTCCCCTAGACAAAGTGAGCACATAACCCTTGCAGTGTCGGGGTAGACCCACTGCAAGCGTAAGTTCTTTAAGTTACAGGATAATGACAGAAATTAACAACCTTAAAGCTGCATATAGCGTACATGAAGATGGTTTTACGTAGTTTTCTAGGACAGCATAAAGGTGCCCATACACTTTACAACCCTCGCAAGACTTTTGTCTTGCGAGGGTTGTAAAGTACTTAAAAAAATGTACGATCTGCCCATCTTGGACAGGCAGATCGTACTTGCGATCATCGCAAGCCCACCCCCCTGAGGGGCAGGCTTACGATGACTGCAATGAGGGGCGGGCTTACGATGACTGCAAACGGGCTGTGTGGGCGTGCACACACCGGCCCGTTCAGCAGTTGTCGAACCAGCAGGCCACTAACTTGCCGAGAATTGCACGATTCCCGGCGGGTTTTCTAGCCTGCTGGTTCGACGGAAGACGTGCGACCGTACAGTAGAAACGGTTGCACGCCTTCCATACACTGTACGATTCTCATACGATCGCAGGATTTCCCTCAATTCTCGTACGAGAATCGTGCAGTGTATGGGCACCTTTAGAAACAGCTTGACAGCACATATTTGATTGCTCTCAGCCTCCACTATTACAGTGAGGGGTTGGGTTATCTAGCTTTCACACCTTCTTGGCTGCTGTGAGACTGCTGACCAGGGTGAAAAGGTGTGCAGTAGATCCTGGGTCTTGAGAGTAAAGCATTAGTAATGTCTCTGTATGTCTTAGATATCTTCTCTATCACTGTAGCTTGTGTGACCACAATATCCACCTAAGCAAGATAAACACAATTTAAATGTTCATATATTTATACTGTACGTTTAGAGGCTGATAGGTACATTTTTAAGTATCTACTATACAGTATAAATGTACTATTGACCAAAAAAACTCTAGAATTTCTAATGTAGAGTACGTGGCATTTTGAAGATTAAGACGTAGATTCCAGGAACCAATTCATGATAAATAAATGCATACGACCTTTGCTGGAGAAGAATGCTGTATTTGCATCCAATGCAGTGAGAAAAACAGAGAATGAATTAAATATTATCTTTGCAGTCATACAATACTGCTGTATTTAATGAGGTGTGAGTTTTGTTGTTCTTTTCTGGTGCGTCTGTAATGAATAGTGCCTTGTCCTTTGATTCAGCTTCACTGCTCCCATATAAATCATGATTTGGCGCAGATTGGAAAGGTCATCTAACCACCCCTTGTTGTATGCCATCTGGACTCTATTATGTGGTGGGAGGTTACCCTCTGTATCACCTCATGATGCAGAATGGGAATATGAAAGGCTATTAACCACTTTCTGTCAGTGAGAGCCAGCACCGTGGAAATACACACCTGTCAGAGCCAATGATCCAAATGAAGGTCTAAGCCAGAAAATGATGCTGAGGTAGATTTGTCCTGATTTAAATAGATGGGATACCTCTACTATGGATAAAGCAGATGCAGGAGGCTGCCATGGAATATTACGTACAGTATTTGCCTATAGCATATACATTAAATTAGTTATATGCTAATTTTAGATTCTTAAACTTGTATTATCAAGTTTAAAGTAGTATTACACTCTCATTATTTAATCCAGATCAAACAAATATGCATTGCTTAGCTTGGCTTCCCTGAACTTCCTGTCCAATACAAGATCACAAAAACAGCATCATTTCCAGCAGCTGTCCATCTACTAGTTTGGGGATGTGAGAAGGCAGGAGAGTGGAGTAGAGTAGTGTCTTGTCTTGCTGTGCCTGTATGTTTGTGAAGACACACACACAGCTTACTAGCACACACACACATACACACACACACACACGGGGGTCTCCATTGGATCCTGCAAGGAAAAGGAGCTACCTAAAAACAGGATATCAGGACCAGTGCTCAGGAGACCAGCTGATTCTGCAGGAAACAAAAACATTTAAATGTCAAGTAGCAGCATCCATTGTAAGTGATTTAACTTGTAAGTGATTTACCGTATATACTCGAGTATAAGCCGTCCCGAGTATAAGCCGAGGTACCTACTTTTACTCAAAAAAAACTGGGAAAAAGTATTGACCCGAATATAAGCCGAGGGTGGGAAATGAGGCAGCTACTGGTAGATAGATACCAATAAAATTACATTAATATTTATTTAAAAGAAAAATAACCTAGCTCTGTAAGTGGAAAAGGGGGTGCAGGGCTACATATCATGTACTACGGATCATTTAACCCATTCATATTAGCAGAGGATAATTGTAAATCTATTGTTCAGTGCACTCTATATGTAGTATATAGTACATGTACATATAGAGTGCCTGCAACAATACATTTACAATGATCCTCTGCTAACATGAATGGGTTAAATGATCCATAGTACAGGGCTACATACAGATCATTTAATACATTCATGTTAGTATAATTGTAAATGTATTGTCTGCACTGTATTAGCAGTATATACTCTATATAGAGTATATACTGCTAATACAGTGCAGACAATACATTTACAATTATACTAACATGAATGTATTAAATGATCTGTATGTAGCCCTGTACTATGGATCATTTAACCCATTCATGTTAGCAGAGGATCATTGTAAATGTATTGTTGCAGGCACTCTATATGTACATGTACTATATACTACATATAGAGTGCACTGAACAATAGATTTACAATTATCCTCTGCTAATATGAATGGGTTAAATGATCCGTAGTACATGATATGTAGCCCTGCACCCCCTTTTCCACTTACAGAGCTAGGTTATTTTTCTTTTAAATAAATATTAATGTAATTTTATTGGTATCTATCTACCAGTAGCTGCCTCATTTCCCACCCTCGGCTTATATTCGGGTCAATACTTTTTCCCAGTTTTTTTTGAGTAAAAGTAGGTACCTCGGCTTATACTCGGGACGGCTTATACTCGAGTATATACGGTAACTAAGAATTTTAAATTGTTAAAAGGGATATTTACCCCTTCACGACCAGCGACGTACAGTGTACGTTGCTGGCATTGGGGCTGCTTAAACAGACTCCTGGCGGCAACTCTGTTTAAACTTGTAAAGCCTACTGTCGGCTTCACAGTAGAAGTGATTCTGGTGGCTCAACTGCCACCAAATCGCTTCTGCAGGCCAGTGAACGGGTCCCCCCGCCCGACACCCCGGCGGTGTTTCCCGGGCTCCGTTGCCCCTCCTACGGGCCCGGGATCAGCTTTTCTAGTGTCGGCAGAAAGCTGGGAAGGAGATGGATGAGCCTCTATTCGTCGATCCCTCCCTGTTCTATGGGACTGGGAGCGATGCAGATTGCTCCTGAAGCCCAGCTATAAGCTATTGAATTGCGATCTGCACTTCAATAGCTTATTGAGAGTATAAAGATGACACTGGGGGTCTTTTGGACCCCCAGCATCACCTTAAAGAGTACCTGTCACCACCATCTGCTATCACATGGGGGGCTTGTAAGCCCCCTATGTGATAGCAATTAAATTAAAGTAAAAAAATAACAGTTTTTAAAATTAACATTAAATAAAATAAGTGTAAAAATAATTTTAAAAAATGTAAAGTACCCCGCCCCCACGAACATGCGGGTCTTCACCTAAACACGCGTCGGGTGAGCCAATGTATGAAAACGATCAACGTTCTACACATGTTGCGCATAGCCGCGCGCACCAGAGTGAGAGCAATAATTCTAGGGAAAGTATTTTTGGGTATTTCTAAACTGATGACCTATGGGGGCCTTTAAAGCGTTGTCTATGTACTTTTTGGGGTACTGAATTTTGCCGTTTTACGGGTGCACACAATATTTAACCTGGGCATTTTGGGTTCTATTTACTCGTTGTAACATTGCCTAGCAAGTATTTCCCTACATTTGTGTCCAAGCACTTACCGTCATAATGTTTCTGAATAGGTGGCTCCAAATTTCTCAGCTTGGCTTCCCTGAACTTCCTGTCCAGTACAAGATCACAAAGGACAGTACAGAATCCAGCAGGTTGCTATCTACTATCTTGTAGAAGGGAGGAGGGAGGCGAGGAGAGCAGGGTAGAGGTCTGTCTTGCTGTGTCTTTGTGTTTGTGGAGACACATACAGCTTGCTAGCACACACAAGGGTGGCCCCAGAGGACCCTACAAAGGAAAGGAGCAACTCTAAAACAGGATATCAGGGCCAGTGCTCAGGGGACTAGCTGATTCTGCAGGAAACTAAAACTTTAAAACATCAAGGAGCAGCATTTATTGTAAGTCATTTAATCAGCATTTGAAATACCTTAAAATCCTTTTAACTTTAATACCCCTTTAAAGATGTTTTGACTTTAAACCTGCTGTATATATAATACAAACACCTAGAAATCCTGGGGATGCCTGCAGAAACCTCTATACCCTGCTGTTATAGCAGGATTGCAGACCATGACAGGCAAAGCTCTCACACTTCCAGTATTCTAGAATGGCATTACCTCCCTACTCCCAAACATTGCTACTGGCCAATCACATTGATGGACTGCCTCACTGGCAAAAAGGGATGTGAGGCAGGATAGGGCCGGCAATCTTCATCACTATCAAGAAGTATAAGAGGTTTTTTTGCTGAAGATTCAGTCATAACTGTAGGGTTTTGAAGCCTGAGGTAAATATAATATAATGTAAAGCATACTGTAAAATCAAAATGTAATGTTTTGTTGTTTTTTTTCACTTGTGTCCCACAAGCTTCTGCTGACTTAAGCTAATTTTCAGTCACTTAAAGCAGTGGGCTACATTTTTAACTAAATATCTATGTGTGCAGCCATATTTTTTTGAAAAGTACTGAATGTGAGCTTGCAAAATTGATGGTTGGTGTTCCTGAGTTCTGAGTTCTACCCTATGAAGTTCTAATAGAAGGAGGCTACACAGTAGAGAATCATGTGACAAAAGGATGCAGTGGTGTCAAGAAGCACTGTGAAAAATCTGGTGAATCTGAATGCAGTAGATTAAATACAACAACAATGTAATCTAAGTGGATAGTCTCACTTTACGCATTGGCATTGGTTTTGGTATAGTGATAGGATTAATAGGTTGAACGCAATGGACTTTTTTGTCTTTTTTCAACCTGGCTTACTATGTAACTATGACATTAATTGATTTACCTTTAAAGTGACATTAAAGTAAAAAAAAAAAAAAATCCCTCCCCCCAATGTTAATTAAAGCACTTACCTTAACCTCTTGCCGTCCGCCCGTAGTAAAAAAACGGACGGACGGCACTGCAGCATCTGCGGGTTGCCGTCTCCAGACGGCAATTTTTATTTCTTATTTCCTGTCCTTTCCATCTGTCCCTCCAGCGCTGACTCCTCTGTCCTTGCTGGCACTTCCTGTCCCACGGTGTCTACATGCGGGTGCACGCGTCCATAGACTTACCTTGTGTCTCTCCTCGTCTCCCGGCCGAAAATGTGAACTGCGCAGGCGACTGCCCCAAGATGCTTTCCCGCCGCCAGAGAATTTTCACATTTTCGGACGTGAGCGCGTGTGGAAGGCACAGGTAAGTTTAAACCGATTTTAAAGTGTTTATTTTTTATTTTTGCATATATCTACTGCTTGCTAGCGGTAGATATATGCAAAAGCACTGGAGGCTTTAATTATACTTTCAAATTATTTTCTGTGTCAAGAGAGCTGCTTGTCATTCCCTGCCACAGCATTATAAGTGCATGGTAACTGGTGGCAATGCAGGGAAGGGAAAAAATCTCACTGTCTTGTAAATACATGCAGAGATGGACTCTGAGTAGAGGGACAATGCAGTGTGGTATGGAATTACTGAAATTAAAAAATTGTCTTTGTATGACAACCACTTTGGCTCTTTGCACAAAGGCAGAAAAGATGCCTTCCTTGTTCTGGCATTAAACATGAGTTTCCATGTGAGTGCAGTCTGCATTTTCCCTCATGGTAAACAGCACATGGAGCTCAGGTCAACTGACAGCACATCTCATTTGGCACAAATCTGCACGGACTTGTGTTTTTCTGTCCGATGAGACGCACTGCCTGTAAAGATGCATTTTGTGTGCCTCTGTGCGAAAATAACCTTTTATGCCAAACAGGGACCTATTTAAAAGCACTAGTGAAGTAGGCAGTTTCACTTGACCTGACTTTCCTGAAAATTGACTTTGCTTCAGTCATGGTTTTCGGGATTATTTACAAAATAGCAAACTCAGTTCCTTCAAAATTAATTTTCATCTCCAAAGTCCAGCGAAGCAAAAACAAAATATCATTTTTTTTCACTTCAGTGTTTTAACTGTAACGTTGCATGCAAACATGGAAAAGAGATAGATGTTCACATCAAAAACAAGACCTTTTTTGTTTTAAAACCTTCCAAAGTGAACAGATTCCCTGCCCCATAATGCTGCAGGGCTTTGATCAAAACAGCACTATATAGTCAAAAGTTTGACAATCTGGCCCCCTCCCCCCGCTATACTTACTTTTCAGCAAACACTCCTTCCCCTCTGCCCATACTTCCCATATCCATATGCCATACTGCCATGTAGAGCAGCCCTGCCTCTGGATTTTGAATTTTGTTCGCAAATGGTGAGCACTCATTGGATAGCACAGTCACCTGATCGTGCTGACTAATGAGAAACTCTTCTGACTGTGCTGACCAATGAGAAGCACTTCTTGCACAATTTTCATTTGCAAGGGAAAATCAGAAGCCAGAGTGCAGGGCTGTGCTACAGAGCAGTACGGGGCACGAATAATATACACGTACCCGCAGAGGTGAAGGAGCGTTTGCTGAAAGGTAAGTATAGTGGGGGTAGGAGAGGGGGCCAGATTGGATGGAGTAATTCCATTTTCCCCAAATGACTTGGAAAAGTGGACTAACCCTATAAGAGAAAGTTCCACAAAAGTTTATGTTTCTTCCTGCATCTCCTTGCAAGACTTGCACTTTGAACTCTTAAAAAAGAGATTTAAAACATCAACTTTGTAGGACTTTTTTCCTAACACAACTTTTTTTTATTTATTTTTTTCTTACACTTGAGTTTTGTGTTCATTTTGTATAGTTATATTTAAATAGGTGGAAGTGCTGACTTTCTGTGATTACATTAACATGGAGTTGCCCAACCACCCCTCCTCTTCCTTGTAGCTATATATTGCTTCCACTCTTCTGGGAAGGCTCCAAACTTGTGAAATCATGTCTTTATGAAGCTGGCTTTGGGCACACTGGAATAAGGAATTACTTGTCTAAACTGTTGCCAGGTTAAAAGGGCACAATTGTCTAAACTACCTTTGTATACTGTAGCATTAACAGTATTGTTCACTGAAAACATCTATGTTCAATAATCTGAAGAGAATGCATATATATTTGGCAATTTAGTGTATATAACACCTTTCAGACATTACACAGGGGAGGTTGCTGATCTACAGTATGTTATGACCCAGGAGCGGACTGACAATACATGGGGCCCCTGGGCAAAACAAGACTATGCAGCCCCCTTGTCCTCCGCCCAAATAAAAGCCCCACCCACAAGCCCCACCTGCATAAACGGGCTGTGGCCATATTGGCCACAAACGAGTTCTGCGCATGAGCAGTGCCATTTTGGGGTATATCCTGGTGTACACCAAGATGGCAGCGCCCACATGTTCAGGTTCCCCCAACTTAGTGTATGCCAAGATATACGATTTGGGGGTCATTGTAGACCACAGGTTGAATAATAGATTGCAATGCCAGGCCGGGGTAAACAAAGTGAGCAGAGTACTGTTTTGTATTAAAAAGGTAATGTACTGCAGAGACAAGGCTATAATTGTGCCACTTTATAGATCGCTGATTCGGCCTCATCTGGAGTATGCGGTCCAGTTTTGGTCACCAATCCACAGAAAGGATGTCCTTGAACTGGAGGGAGTCCAGAGGAGGGCAACCAAACTAATTAAGGGGACGGAGGACCAAAGCTATGAGACAAGGTTACTAAATTTAAACATGTTCACACTGGAAGTAAGGAGATTAAGGGGGGATATGATTTTCTTATACAAGATGTTCAATGGAAATAGCAACATCAGCAAAAAACTCTTTACGGTAACCTCCATAACAAAGACTAGAGGCCACCACCTAAAACTAGTGGAGAAAAAATTTAAGCACAAGGGGCGTAGGGGCTTCTTCACAGTAAGAGCAATCAGGGTATGGAACTCACTGCCACAAGTAGTGATTTCAGCTAAGAGTGTTGAATCATTCAAAAAGCATTTGGACGATTTCCTCAGAGGCTGCAACATACAGGGGTACAGGTACAATAAGGAAGAAGATGACACATGGACTCATCCACACTCATACACATGTAGATTCACATGCATACACGCTATAGGTTGGACATGACTTCAAATACTATGTAACCATGTACTCCAAAATGGCGGCACGCATGGGCAGAACATGCCTGCGGCCGCTACGGCCGTTGCAGATCTGCAGTTTCTTTTGGGTGGTTTCAGATTCGGAGGCTCATTGCCTCCGAATATGAAAAAGTATTAACATTTGTTTCCTTTGAGGAAACACATCAAAATGTTTTTCATTTGTTTGGTCTGAACCAAATTTCTTTGCCCTGCACGTCTATTACAAACCACACCAAACGATATAATCTGACTAGTATACAGCAGATATGCATAAAACATAACAACAATAAACAAGTTGTAAAATCTAAAACAGTAGCCCCAACAACCAATCAGATATTTACATGAACCCAATCTGCCACTATACATGATATATTTTCTTACCAGTGCCAATAAACTCTAAAAACAAAAGAGCTCTCACCAGCGGCAGATGTGGGCACCATTCTCTCAGTGGGGGGTCCGGGACCGGATCTCAGTGGGTCCCCCCAGCCCCGTGTCCTTGTGCAGCCACAGGGGCAGTAGGTCCGCCCTCCTGTATCTACGGCCCTTCCCCCACTACCTCGTGGCTCTCGTCTGTGCCGCTGTCAGACTAGGATAGTGATGGCGAATGTTTTTGAACCCGAGTGCCCAAACTACGATGCAAAATCAATTTATTTATGTCAAAGTGCCAACACTGAATATAACTTTTGTATTGCATTGCAGTTTGGGCGCTAGGGTTTAAAAAATGTTCAGCATCACTGCCTTAGGAAAAATTGGGGAAACACACATATTCAAATATTTACACACTTATTAAAACACACACATAATAAAAATAACACACGCATTAAAATGTATGCATTAAAAGACACACATAACATAGGCATTAAAACACACATAACACACACATCACACACTCCTAAAAAAAACCACACATCACACATGCATTAAAACTCACACATATCACGCATCATTAAAAAAATAATACACACATCACACGTGTAATGAAACACACATACACACATCACACAATCATTAAAAAACACACACATAGCTTCATAAAACAAAAATCACACACACTCATTAAAACACATCACTCACACAACTATTAACAACAAAAATAAATAATTAAAAAATGTCCCCCTCTCCTGCTTCCTGGGGTCCAGTGGGGCACCTGGGAACTATGCTGGTGGTCCAGTGGAGGATCAGTGTAATCTGCATCTCTGGCTGATGCAGAACATACTTTAATCAATCCTGCCTGTGAGTGGCGGCACCACGAGAGAGCGATCAGTACGGTCTGCATCAGCAAGAGATGCAGATCATACTGATTCTCCACTGGACCACCACAGCATGATTTTTATTTAATATATTGCCGGTTCAGATATATATTAAATGGGACCTGGGCACCTGCCATGTTTAAAGACTTGGTTTAAAAACTTGATGTGCCGTATGGTCAGTCTGCCCCTGTTATGACCATTTGTGTTTATGACTAACTTTGTTGGGAAACTAGTTACTTTTAATTTAGTAAATCTTGTATTTTATACTCAGTTTAAAAAAATATGGATATAAATCAGTAAGCCAGTGGCATTTTAACCTGCAGACATTTCATAGCCAACTTACAATGTTAAGATCTGGTATGAACTTTTAAAGGATTCAAATGACCCATTTGCTTTTCTCTAATATATATTAATGTAGAGTTTCCCACTGCCTTGCCTTTTTCTCATTAGAAACACTTCTAAATCCATAAGATGGAACCTATGGATATCAGTTGTCGTAACACAGAGCAACAACAAAATGTCAGCTTACATTTTCTCCCTATCTTGTATAAATGCAGTGCATTGCATATTTTAAAAAAAGAACTTTAAAACCAACCAAATATCTGAAATCAAAATTCAATGTGGTCATTTTTGTCAGCATCAAAAGTACAATTTCATTCACTTTTATATACTGTGTAAAACCATCAAATGAATGTTGCAATGAAAATAAATCAGCGATTTATGTAAAGGTTCCATGTATTTAAATGGCTACTAATGTTTTTAAGGAGTACAGCTCTGTGGGCTAATAAAAACACCTTTCCCCATACATGCTAATGTCCATTACAATCTACGTGCATTCACAGTAATGCAGCATTTAAGTTGCAGAAGTGTTCAAATCAGAGTAAAGATTATAATGCCCAAATCAGAGTATAGAAACAAACAGGAAAATGTGCTTATGCATTTAAAATATGCAGAGAATAGTAATGGGTAGAGTTGGAGGTGTGGTTCAGACATTGGTCAGGGTACCAGCAGTGATGGGGTAGTAATAGGTAAGGTGTGATGTGCAAAGTACACTTCAGAAGGAAAGGTCAAATTATTTTCTAAATCAGAGTGATTGGTGCCTTTACAGACCAGGTAGTATTAGTGCATTGCCCTAAATACATTAACAATTAAGTTATTGTACAGTATACAAATAAAAAAAAAAAAACATCTAGATTTCTCCCTTGCTGCGCATGATATACAAGGATTGCAACCAATCACTAATGAGATAGTGCTTTTGCATTGGCAACTGCTGTCAGAATGAGGAAATAATGTACCTTCTTCTTCTGACTGAAGCTGCTAGATTGGTTGCCTGTTAGTGAGCATGGTCTTATAATATGAGGTCTGCTCATGGTTGGATATTACAGCAACTGAAAAAGACAACTGAATCACCAATATATAATAAAGAAACCTCTTTTAATGACCTCCAAACCTCCTTCTAAACCTGACATTATTGCCTCGGGCTACAATACGCCCTATATATCAATGTCCTTCACGCAGTTCTCAACAATGCCAACTAAAAAATTCATTTTTACCTTAGTTCTTACTTTGTTATTTGTCATTTTGCTTTTGTTTTTTTTTAAAGACAGGCATTTTGCAGTATTCCAATTAAAAGCTTGCTGTTTTTCAATTGAACAGAACGTTAACAGTATCAGGTAAAAATGTCACCAGGGAAGATACTTGCAGATATGACATCAACTGGAACATTGTTATTATTATTTTTCCACTTTTAAATGCATGATAGCATATTTTAAAAGAAACATGCTTTGTGGCTATTACCACGTTAAATGCAGACCTTATTCTTCATGACACAATTTGTGCAAACTCAGCCTTAAGACATTTTAGAATAGAATAGATCAGAATTCATTAAAAGATCAGCTCTTCTTTTAACATTGGGTTAAATTCCTGCTATCCATTTCTCATTGCCCTGCCAAGCCCTCACAAAGATAACCTAGTGAAGAATTCCCTCTATAAACCTTGTAACAATAGATGTTCTGTTCCCCAACGGGATTCTCTAATTATAGATCATCATTCATTTTTTTCCTTCACAAATGAAGTTTCAATTTGAATAGCAGTGAAACGTATTAATCACCACAGGCTGACTTGAATGAGTCTGCTGTTCTCCCTCCTGTGTTACTAACGATTTTTATCGCCTATCAAAACGTTTGCATAATGGCAGAATGATGGAGGTGTGTGGTGTGACATGTGAAGAGTAGAGCTGAGAGGCCAGAACACTGCAATTATTTATCCTAAAGCAACATTTAACTAATATAATACACTATAAATAGACATTATTAGGGGAAAAATGACATATGTCTGAATTGATATGTTATCTAAAAGTTTACTAGGGTACAATTAAAGGGCAGAGATACAGGACATCATTGGGACAAGTTAAAAGCATCAAGCTCTTTCCTTGCTTAGTGGCTTATGGATGAAAGTGTGAAAAACAAAGGATCACATGACTGCGTGACAGAACAATGATAAGTGACATTGCTGGTTGAAATATGAAAGACTGGAAGAGGTTCGTAAGTGGAAGTCCAACTTAGAAAGGAAAGCTTTTATTTTTAACAAAGTTTATCTAAAGCAATACTAATTGTCACTGTGCAAGTCTGCAGCTGAGCTGTTACTTGTAGTTCTACAAGTACATACAGACCTCTTACCCCTGGTTCTGCAGGCATGCAGGGCTGTGCTGTTGCTTGTAGTCCTCCAGGCATGTGCTTTCCTAAGCTAGATGCCGAGCCCCTGATTGTGACTGAACCTGAAAGCCTGGAAATGTATCCATGTCCTGACTGTTGGTTGTCCCTGGAAATCCTTGTCTTCAGTCTGCCCTGAACTTTGACTGGTCCCTGTGATCCCAGTCTTCTGTCTGTCCCTTTCATTTGGCTATCCCCTGGAAATCCCAATCTTCAGATTGTCCCTGGAAGTCCTGGTCCTCCGTCTGTCCCTGAACTTTGTTTTGTCCTTTGTATGTGTGTCTGCAACCTGTCCAGAACTCTGGCCTTGTCAACAATTCTTGGCTGTTAGGTGAGTTGGGTGAACCTAGGGATTGTGACCTGGGGTCAGCATGCAGCCAAGCACATCTCCACCATCAGGAGGTCTGGCAAACACCGGCTGGCCCTCAGATTCCACATCTTGGGGGACTCCATGCCACTTACCTAGCATTGCAGCACCCTGCCCTGTACCTTGTCCTACCAGCCTATTATGTCTTCCACTGCCTCATTCAGTTACCCTGCTTGTACTCCAGCTCTGGGAGTCGTCAGCCTACACTGCTTGGACCCTTTTCTCTAAGTGTCCCTGCCAGTGTAGTAGAAAGGGTCCACATACCTGACTCCAATTCATACATGTGAGCCCCGATCTGTGACACTAATCAACATGACAGAGTTTACCATTTAAAGCAAGAGAAAGTTGTGTGTGTGGGGGGAGTGAGTGGGGTGTCATAAATGTTCAACCTGGGAGTAAAGAATGCATCCTGATAATCAAAAGACATAACAAATAAATATAGGATGAACAATAAATCCTAAACCATAGGATGACCACAAACCATTCAAATATTATCATTATATTGATGATATTTTCATAATATGGACAGAAGGAGAAGAAAGCCCTTTAAACTTCCATGAATCATTCAATTCATTCCATCCATTAATTAAACTCTAAATGATTTTCGCAGAACACAGTGTGTTTTTTCTGCATTGTGCCATCACTGTCACCAATGGCTCACTCCGTTCTTCTGCGTACAGAAAACCCACAGACAGGTACAGCTACCTCCATAATTCCAGTTTCCATTCTAATCACACTAAACAGGGTGTCATCTACATCCAAACAATATGATACCAACGCATTTGCTCTCACACTGAGGACAAAGACAAACACCTGAGCACACTGGCATTTCGGCGAAAGTGGTACAGGGAAAAGACTATATCTAAAAAAATTAAATCTGCCCTAAGAACACCACGGGAAAGGCTCCTACAGTACAAAGAGAAGAAAAACACAGCCAGGACCCCTCTTGTAGTTACCTAGAGATAATACTCAAAATCTAGATGTAATACATAAAATCATCAAAGACCTACAGCCAGTACTCTCAGAAGACCCCATACGTAAAAAAATATTCATTCAGCCCCCAATACTGGCTTTTTTAAGCAACCACTGAACCTGATAAGAAGATTGGTATGCAGTAAGCTGACCTCAGAACAGGAACTTACACAGAATGGCACAGTACAATTGCAATAAACCCCACTGCAAACTTTGTCAACATATATGTGACAAGAATACAGCGAGTCACAATAACAAAGCGTACACCATTAAGGGGTCATACTCATACACATCTGCTAACGTGGTGTACATGATACAGTGTTCAGCATGTGACAAAGGTTGTTACATTGGGAAAAATGGCCCTTAAGCTGCATCTCAGGATGAACCTACACAGGAATTCGATCAAGAACCACAAAGAAAATGAATATTGCACCCCAGCAGGACATCACTTCTCCCAGAAAGATCACTCCATCCAAAACCTCAATATTAAAGTATTGAAAGGTTACTCCCAGGTCCAACATTTATGACACCCCCACTCACCCCCCCTCCCCAACAACTTTCTCTTGCTTTAAGGGGTAAGCTCTGTCATGTTGATTAGTATCACTTCTGACCTGAAGAAGAGAGGTTAACTCTCAAAAGCTGGTCTTTTAAATATTATGTTAGTCCAATAAGAAAGGTATAATTGCATACTGCAATACTCTGGGTTTTTTTCCACAATATATATATATTCTAGAGGATGTTAGCATGTTTTTTCAATATTTGCTGATAATGTCTTCAATAGGGATCAGCCAAACATGCCTGTGTTCTGTTTGGGGGGGCTGTCGGCTTCCTAGCAATTAGTGAGGTGCAGAAAGCTGTCATATTTACCTGTGGTAGCAACACAACTGGTAAATGTGAGTGTGCAAAAATGTGAGTGGGCAAACACCCCATTTAGTTTGCCCACTGAACTGGCATAATTCGAGCCAAACTCAGGTTTAGTCCAAACCTTATCCTCATCTCTAGTCTTCATGTATCTGCTCTGTGAAAAATGCAGCAGGATGGTAAAAAGTTATGTAAACAAGCTATTTATTACTTGTAGAAAATACACAGGTTAACAATACATCTTGCCGTTTCCTTGTAAACTAGAAAGCAATTATAGGTGTTAATTTATTTTCTGTTTCTCCACTGGTAGAAATTTGAGAAAGAGATTTCAAAATGTTTAGGTGTTAATGAGGTTATAAACCTATTTGATTACCAAAGAGCTAAAATCCTCTTTCTATCTAATTATTTCTCAATGCATTTATAATGTCAAACACACACACACACACACACACAGACACTATATAGGTTGAACCTGATGGACCTGTGTCTTTATTCAACTTTGCCTATGTAACTATAAATCACGTATTTGACTCAAAAAGCTTTCTTGTTGTAACTAATAATAAAGACTTTTTAAATGTCATTGCTAAGTGCACAGTCCAGAAGGTTTCGGAACTAAGAGTCTAACAAAACTGTTTTAAGGGGCGTGGCGTGATGGTTGCCTGAGCTAGACGTGCTTCCTGAGTGCTCCGTCCAGAGCTACATTGTAGAGCCACGAAACTGCATAATACAGCTCCTAAAATGAACGACAAAGCTCACACTTTACTAGCTTGTAAACTTCAAGCTAACTCAACTCTGGGAAGACTGACCTCCATAAGAGATAAAGGGGGTACGTTACAACTGACGAAGCTATTAATATCTCTGCCAAATCTACAGGTGGCACTTCACCGTTACTCGATGGTGTCCGGATACAAATTAAACACGAGTAAAACCGAAGTCCTACCGTTAAATATTTGCATAAGCAAACTTGACGTTCAAAATCCAGACCCTAACCATCACTTTATTGATATTATATGGAGGAATGTAACTTTCAATTTCTGTCTCTTCTTTACTTTTCTACTTTTTCTATACTTACTTTCTTGTTATCTTCTGATTTTTGATACAGACATGTTACTCAACTATGATTATTAAGCTAAACCGATGTGGGAACATACAAATAGTAAATAACTATAACAGCCACGAACTTACGTGGAGAAGCATATTAGCTGAGAACAAAGTTATTACATAAGCGTTGATTTAATACGGAATAATTGAACAAGACATGTTACTCAATTACGACTATTAAGCTTAAACCGATGTGGGAACATACAAATAGTAAATAACTATAACAGCCACGAACTTACGTGGAGAAGCATATTAGCTGAGAATAAAGTTATTACATAAGCGTTGATTTAATACGGAATAATTGAACTGTAATGCGTATCAGTTTTCAATGATTGTCTATCCTTTATATCTGTTTTGTATAACCAGGGTTCCACTGGAGTTGTGGCTCTATTTTACCATAAAGTCAAGATGATGTCTGTATCACATTTAACTGGAAAAAAAGTTTTTTATAAAAATTGTCAATTTAAAAAAAAAATGTTTTAAGAGTGCCGGCCAAAAATGACTATTTGTTAAAGTATTAATCTTACATTTTTATAATAGTTATTATTTACTTCTCAGTTACAGTTGTCAGTGTTATTCTCTAGTGGAATTTTCCCCCAGCCAGAGCAGAAATATCAGCCCAATTTTAGGCTGTTAGGTCCCTGCAAAGGCCTGACACTATGGGGTTGATTTACTAACCTTATAAACACACCACGAACATGTATACAGCTCTGTTGTGTGTTCCCTCCCAGCATGATCTATGGGTGGAATCTAAACACCTTTGTAGTGTGTACACACCCAGCAGGTGTGTTGTGCAAAGCCCTGGCTGAATTTGCAAGGTGATGTTGTGTAAATTAGCTCTATGTTGTGTTGCTTACGTTGATGAATGCAGGAATGTAAATGCATGACCTAACCATTTTTGTCTAAACTGTGAAGCAGCATTATATATGCATCATGTGCATGATTTTTCCATATATGGCATTAGTGGAAATATGCTTTTAGAGACTTTTTGGTTGATAAATACGTTTTGCTGTGTAAAAATCACACGCACCTAGTGCGTGCGTGTGTTTAGGTTAGTAAATCACCCCCAATGGGTTGCTAAAAAAAGGAAAAACTATAAAGTACAGAGCTCAGGCAGGATTTAGGACAGCCTTGCAGTCAACCTGTTAAGCTGACAAATAGATAATCAATAATTAAGTAATCTATGAGACATAATGTGACATTATTATAAGAATTCAAAACAGAATAATTGGATTACTAAGGTCTATCTACTGATAAGTTCTCTTTAATTTGTTTTTAATTGATTGTGTTGAGGCAGCCTTTGCATCCTTAAAGTAAATGCTCACTTAAATGACTTTGGCCTCATGATCTCTTCCACTTGTTGTTCATCTAGTGTTCATCTTGATGTTTCTGGTTCCCTTAGGACTTTTAATGCCTGAATAGTCTTTACGGCATTTTTAGTCCATGGACCTTCACTTGTCAAAACTACTGGAACTTAAATGACACCCTGGACTCATATGAATTGGGTTAAATTATACTGGGATTACTCAGTCCAAAAGAGCAGTTCCGGATTAAAGTGGATGAAGTGGACCCCTGAGAACCCTACCACCCTAGGCCACGGTTTATGTTGGCTGTAAAGGAATCCAGACTTCTTTATATGAATGATCATAGCAAAAAGCCCACAGTAGGTACAGTAACACTTTAAACTCTTCAAAGCAAAGCAAACTTGTCAGAACATTCATTGTAGATAAATATGAGCTAACACCTACTGCCCTATTCAAAGCCTTATTATAAAGAGTTGTTATTAACTGTCATACTGTCTAGATTTTATTTTGAGTAGTCAAACCAGGACAGGATGCATTCTGAATGGATGTTGTGAATGATGGTACTTAAGAATTAGCACATACAAATAAAAACCTGCTAGTGTTGGAGCTCTGCTGAAGAGAGGGTTTCAGGTCTTCCCTCCTGCAGGTTCATATTTACCTCTTCCAATGGTTGCATCCTCCTGTGCAGACTTCAGCCCTGCCAATAAAAATCTAGTGCCAGACTGCCCACAGGGAGCTGTACCTGTACTGTAGTAGAACCGCTCCATTCAAGTTTATGGGACATTACTGAGTAGGCATTACAGGAGGAAAGTATAAGAATGGGAGTGGGGGTGTAGGGGGTAGAGTTTGGTAATATATTCGTGTATTGAGGGAGCTAGAGGGGGGGGGGG
>NW_017306994.1:1272573-1279486 GCF_000935625.1 Nanorana parkeri
AATTGCTGGAGATGTGACAGTGACAGAGGTACTCTATTCCATATATTCTGGTCTTGCCCAATATTACAACCTTTCTGGAAAATGGTACAACACACGCTTGAACACCTAACAGGTCAATCGCTTCCCCTGGCCCCCTTACACTACTTGTTAAGCCTCCCATTTCCGCAATTATCAAAAACTGATAAAAAACTGACCATGCATATACTCACGGCAGCCAGATGTTTGATATAATTACAATGGAAAAGACAACTTCCACCTTCTAGAACGGACCTATATGCACGCGTTAAAGAGGTACATTCCATGGAATATTTGACCGCGAGGCTTAACAACACTCAAGGGAGTATGGAATGCATGGACAACCGCGGAAGATCACATGGGGGAAACACAAACACAGGTATAAGATAGACTACAAATAGGAATAGATGAAGGCAGTGGTGAGCCCGGGAGTTCATAACGACAAAGCAAACTTGACGTTCAAAATCCAGACCCTAACCATCACTTTATTGATATTATATGGAGGAATGTAACATTCAATTTCTGTCTCTTCTTTACTTTTCTACTTTTTCTATACTTACTTTCTTGTTATCTTCTGATTTTTGATACAGACATGTTACTCAACTATGATTATTAAGCTAAACCGATGTGGGAACATACAAATAGTAAATAACTATAACAGCCACGAACTTACGTGGAGAAGCATATTAGCTGAGAACAAAGTTATTACATAAGCGTTGATTTAATACGGAATAATTGAACTGTAATGCGTATCAGTTTTCAATGATTGTCTATCCTTTATATCAGTTTTGTATCATCAGGGTCCCACTGGAGTTGTGGCTCTATTTTACCATAAAGTCAAGATGATGTCTGTATCACATTTAACTGGAAAAAAAGTTTTTTATAAAAATTGTCAATTTAAAAAAAAAATGTTTTAAGAGTGCCGGCCAAAAATGACTATTTGTTAAAGTATTAATCTTACATTTTTATAATAGTTATTATTTACTTCTCAGTTACAGTTGTCAGTGTTATTCTCTAGTGGAATTTTCCCCCAGCCAGAGCAGAAATATCAGCCCAATTTTAGGCTGTTAGGTCCCTGCAAAGGCCTGACACTATGGGGTTGATTTACTAACCTTATAAACACACCACGAACATGTATACAGCTCTGTTGTGTGTTCCCTCCCAGCATGATCTATGGGTGGAATCTAAACACCTTTGTAGTGTGTACACACCCAGCAGGTGTGTTGTGCAAAGCCCTGGCTGAATTTGCAAGGTGATGTTGTGTAAATTAGCTCTATGTTGTGTTGCTTACGTTGATGAATGCAGGAATGTAAATGCATGACCTAACCATTTTTGTCTAAACTGTGAAGCAGCATTATATATGCATCATGTGCATGATTTTTCCATATATGGCATTAGTGGAAATATGCTTTTAGAGACTTTTTGGTTGATAAATACGTTTTGCTGTGTAAAAATCACACGCACCTAGTGCGTGCGTGTGTTTAGGTTAGTAAATCACCCCCAATGGGTTGCTAAAAAAAGGAAAAACTATAAAGTACAGAGCTCAGGCAGGATTTAGGACAGCCTTGCAGTCAACCTGTTAAGCTGACAAATAGATAATCAATAATTAAGTAATCTATGAGACATAATGTGACATTATTATAAGAATTCAAAACAGAATAATTGGATTACTAAGGTCTATCTACTGATAAGTTCTCTTTAATTTGTTTTTAATTGATTGTGTTGAGGCAGCCTTTGCATCCTTAAAGTAAATGCTCACTTAAATGACTTTGGCCTCATGATCTCTTCCACTTGTTGTTCATCTAGTGTTCATCTTGATGTTTCTGGTTCCCTTAGGACTTTTAATGCCTGAATAGTCTTTACGGCATTTTTAGTCCATGGACCTTCACTTGTCAAAACTACTGGAACTTAAATGACACCCTGGACTCATATGAATTGGGTTAAATTATACTGGGATTACTCAGTCCAAAAGAGCAGTTCCGGATTAAAGTGGATGAAGTGGACCCCTGAGAACCCTACCACCCTAGGCCACGGTTTATGTTGGCTGTAAAGGAATCCAGACTTCTTTATATGAATGATCATAGCAAAAAGCCCACAGTAGGTACAGTAACACTTTAAACTCTTCAAAGCAAAGCAAACTTGTCAGAACATTCATTGTAGATAAATATGAGCTAACACCTACTGCCCTATTCAAAGCCTTATTATAAAGAGTTGTTATTAACTGTCATACTGTCTAGATTTTATTTTGAGTAGTCAAACCAGGACAGGATGCATTCTGAATGGATGTTGTGAATGATGGTACTTAAGAATTAGCACATACAAATAAAAACCTGCTAGTGTTGGAGCTCTGCTGAAGAGAGGGTTTCAGGTCTTCCCTCCTGCAGGTTCATATTTACCTCTTCCAATGGTTGCATCCTCCTGTGCAGACTTCAGCCCTGCCAATAAAAATCTAGTGCCAGACTGCCCACAGGGAGCTGTACCTGTACTGTAGTAGAACCGCTCCATTCAAGTTTATGGGACATTACTGAGTAGGCATTACAGGAGGAAAGTATAAGAATGGGAGTGGGGGTGTAGGGGGTAGAGTTTGGTAATATATTCGTGTATTGAGGGAGCTAGAGGGGGGGGGGGGGGTGATTGGGGAGATTTTCTTTTAAAAGGTGAACTTGTCCTTTAAGCAAGTAGCAAGCAATAATGACATGGTCAAACCAGGTAAAGAGTTGTAGTCTTTATGGCGCTAATAATACCTGTACTGTACAGTGCACTTTGCATGCAGCTAACTAGGGTACTATGTAACAATTTGATAATATCTGACTTTTTGAAGTAATAGGTGATGTTAGTGCCAGCAGCAAAATAGAAAAACTTATTCGGTTAAAATAGAGCTCATAATAATACAGTATATTATTAACACGTAACTATGCAGAAAAGACTGAACACCAATTAGAGGCAGTCTTTACTTGACTTTCTTATGCATCCACAAAATAATAACTTTTTTTTTTATATTGAGTATCCTTTGAAACATCTGTTCAGACTTTTCAGACTGCTTCTTTGCTTATTTGTTTTCAACTATTATATTCAGCTAAGTACTTTATTTTCTGTAATAGCTATGCTATAGATTGTTTACTGAAAATAACAGCATGTTTTAAAAGGATAATTGGGATTCATCTTCAGGCATGATGTCATAACAGCAATTGTAAAATCACTTTCATAAACTTTTGACATCCAATAGAGAATACATTCAGTGTACAAATGTGTTTGCCCTATTTCCAAGAATCCTCTTGCTCTAATTAGTGTTCTAGTCAGTATACCCTTTTTTAAGACAGAGCCTTTGGGTAAACATACCTCAGCCTTAGCTAAACCTGTGTTAAGTGACTATAAAAGTATATGTAGTAGATATGCAGCAAAAGAGTTGCTAGTCTCTTCAGAAGATGCTGTGTGTAATTAAAAACCATGGGCGCTCATGATCAAAGTACAAAAAAGGAAATAAATACGGAAGAGGCAGGCTGTGAAATGCTATTGACATTTTAAACAGCACAACATGGAAATGAAATGTGCTAATAGTATAGGACGGAACCTGCTGGACCATACAGCTGGATAGGAGGAAATGGTTACCTGCTGTAGATTGCCTTTCAGTGGTAAGTAAGTCTTGATGGCTAACTAATAAGATGTTTGGGGAAAATGAGACCTTTTGGTGTTTACTTTCAAAGCAAAGTTTTTTTTGTTTTTCAGCATAAGGCTGGCTTTTGATTTTGAAAAAATTATGCAAAAATGTAAGGGCCCCAAACAATAGGAACTTGGATGGAGGGCTAGTACTGCTCCTTCCTCAGCACTTATCATCTGAGCATCTGTCTGTAGCAGCCTTTTTCAATCAGGGTTCCTACTACGTTTTCTAGGCGTTCCTTGAGTAGTGAACAGTTGAAGTTTGACCTCTTGCTTGATAGTGCCTGCTTATGTCCAGCACCAACATCCCTCAGCAGAGCCAGTGAAGCTCCTATTGTAGATAACAATTGATGTCAACTATGTTTTAAGTGGTCTGTGAGGGTGGATTATCTGTAAGGGGCATTCATTTCTTCTCATTGTAATATGGCCCCTCTCCCACTGACAAAAAAAATAAGAGGGGACTGACAACCAGTGAAAGGGTGCCCTTTTCTACTGATCACCCACCAATAAAAGGAGGCACTTCTCTTTTGACCACCAATGTAAGGGGGCACTGTACTAGGCAACAATGTAAGAGGGATTTCTCAAATGACAACCATTATAAAGGGGGCTTTCTCCATTCACCACTACAGGGAGTCACTACACTGACCATTTGAGTTTTCTGCACTAACCACCAATGTATGAGGGCACTGCAATTTTCACTGCCTATGTTTATATTTTGACAATGTTATTATTATTATTTGTTTATTTTAATCTCATGCATAACACTGAAATTAATTTGTGCATATTGGCTGTCAAGTACGCTAGGTACAACACATTTTTAATTTTATTCATGCTACTGAAAATTGCAGGCCTCATCTTGTGCAGAGATTTTCCAGCTCGTGGGACAACAATTTAACGCTGCAGTTAACCCCTTACAAACACAAACAGGAAAAACTGAACTGTAAAAAATATCTGTAACATTTGTTGCCACGCCCAGACAGGAATGCATATATATGCACTTCTTCTACCAAAATGCCTCTTCTCAGGTTCTTTTTTTCCAGGTGGCTCAGTCCCTTAACAGGGTCCCATTGAGCCACCATTGCATGCATGCTCCCAATGTGCATAGAATCACACATCTTCCCCAAAGCCTAGAACAGCAAGCCACACCCCCGCTCCCCACTCTGCCCTTCTTCTGTCTCCTTAGTCCTTCTATCTCCTGTTGCCAACTTCTCCCTCTGCCTGTCATTTCAGTGCACATGCACCACTAAACTACTCTCCCCCCATGTCCTCAGTGCACACACTCCTCCACCCTCTTTGTGTCTATAGTACACAGTACACATGGTGCCCTACCCAGAAGTTTAGGAAGAGCCAGGGATAGAAAATATCCCTACAACATAATTCTATTTACCAAATACAAACAAACCAACATTCATAGAATATCTGTAAAATTATGACTGTAACAAGCTGCAATGGTATTTGCACCATTTTTGAGATGTGTCCTGTTTGCTGTATGAATAGATCATTAACAAAACTTAGCTATAAAAAAAAGAGAAGGCATAACTATGTCTCAAGTAAATCACTAATCACAAAAACAAGAGATTTGTTTCCTCATTGTAGGATAGTAGCAAAACCATGCAAATAATTCATTTATGCCCCTGGCACAACTATGCCCCATATTGTAGGATCAGTTCCAAGCTTACATGCAGCTTAAGTGTAGTTGGTCACCATCATTCAAATAAGGTGTTTTTTTTTGCAGTATTTATAGTGAAGTGTGGAAGCATTCTTTACATTTTAAAGTTATACTGATTTATTTTGTTTCAATTGATGATACAACTTAAATCTTGCCTTTTTTAATACTATTTAACTGGCTGGGTTAGTATATTTATTTTACATTAGCTTGTCTGAGTCTTATACTAGGCTGACAACAACACATTTGATTTTAATTTGCATGGGAAGACAGACATCAAATATACTGTATTCATGGCTACACTTATTCTTAATACAAAATGCTATCACTTGCAGTGTTACTTTCAAACATATTCCTGCATGTACTACTGTAACTAAACTATATTTCTACAACAAAAATGGATGTTCTACTTTATCAGTTGAGGAACGTTTTTAAGAAATAAGCTCCACCAGGGCACAATTTGACACCAACAGTTTTGTGCAATCTTCTGTAGAAGATAAATATGGAAGTTTAATAAGATCCACATCTAAATATAATCTGAAACTTTGTAATGGAATTCTCTGGGTTTCTAACACCTAGTTACCATGAAATGTCTTTTTAAAAAGCTTGTGTTTTTGTGCTATATGGAATGAGCTCTGCCCCATGAGCATGTGTGTATTGTCCATAATTCTGAATGCAAACTGAAAAATGACCTGTTCTTGTCTAAATAAAATATAGCTTGTTCACATCCCCCAAACACATTCCAAGAGAGAGAGACAGATGAGATCTTGACTTCCCCGGCTCAAAGCCAGTGATCGTTTTGTGTCCTTAATGTAATCAATTAATTGAGCAGACTGCCCCTGAGTTAAGACAGGGGCCATTATAATTTTATTTATAACAGTAAATGAGAATTTCTACTCTTGGTCAGTCTCAGGTCATCTGAGATTAGTTTCAAACACTAGATCTATCTCCTTAATGAGGATTCCTAGGCTTTGCTAACCCTTTAAATCACAGCATTTTATTGTATGGGGGATTAACAGTGAATGAAGTGGTATTGATTTCAGCTATTTGATAGACAAATGTTTTCTAGGCTGGAAAGGAATTGTTTACCATAAAGAAACAACCACTGCTGCTGAACACTGAGGTGAGAAGGAAGCATTCAAGCTGCATTAATTTTCTGTATTTTATTACAGAAAAGAGATTCAGCATCAGCTTTTTACATTTAGCATTTACAATTAAATACAGCTAATGTCTCTACAAATAATCCATGCATCTATTTCTGTACTGAGGTGCTCCATGAAACATCAGGATATAGAAGAAATAATCTGTGTTCAACAAATAAGAAAACAAAATTTCATTCCAACATAGCCCAATAACCTAATGCCTAAGCACACTAGAGGACTATGCCACACAAGCAAACTAGGATACCATGCCACATAGTATTGCCTAGATTTTAGGTGTTCTACACTGTGTCAGTTTTTTAGAGAGTCTTCACTTCTGTCCACACTTCCTCTTATTACTGCACACATCACTGTTATCTCTCTCTCTCTTTCTCTCTCTCTCTCTCTCTCTCTCTCTCTCTCTCTCCCTCTCTCT
>NW_017306994.1:1279694-1285168 GCF_000935625.1 Nanorana parkeri
CTCTCTCTCTCTCTCTCTCTTTACACCCTCTCTCCCTCTCTCTCTCTCTCTCTCTCTCTCTCTCTCTCTCTCTCTCTCTCTCTCTCTCTCTCATATTCCCAGCTTTGAACAGGTTAGCAGTTAGATCCTACAACCTAACAAAGCTGACTTTCAGTAAATAAGCTTTTTTTCCTTTACCAAACATCGTCAATTTGATGAAGAAAAATTGTGGCTGGATAGTCACATTCCAACTATGGCTCTGAAAATTTAGCCCATATGTGCTTTATTTGTGCATTATTTGTGTATAAGAAATATTATACATTTTTCTCATACTCAAATTTTTCTCATACTTTGTAAACTTGAAGCTATATAGTACTGTACATATATTTGCTATATGTGTTGCTCTGGATCATTTGTAATGTTACGCAGCCAATCCCATGTTTACTAAAACATTGTACACCAGTTAACCAATACTATTCCTTCCTTATAGGGCTATCCCAGTCCTACAAACAGAGAGCTACAATAAACACTACAATGTACAGAAGTATCAGGAAAACTGCATACAAAGTTAGAAAAGCTTTACTGTAATATAAAAAATCCCTGAAATCAAAATCTCTCTATATCTATCACATGGTTATGCATGTAGTTATAATACATATGGACTACCACATGTACCGCAACCTATGAACCATGGATCAAAGTTTACATAGGCCACAAGAACTCAGAGTTGACCCAAGGCATTACCACAATAACGTGCAAATAAAACCCACCCAAGGTGGTGTATCCTTCACTGGAAAGTCATATGTATATATTCATTGAGACTTCTCAAATAGTTACCACTATTGCCACAATAATTATGTTGTTCAATGTATGCATACGTGAGATCATCCCAATTTTTTTGTGACATCCCAAGAGACAAGAACACATAATGTAACACATTGGAACAAGATGATTGAGGAGTAGGGCGATCTCTGCTTATCAAACACATAAATGCAGGTTTTCTTGCACTCACTGACAGTCACAGACAACTGTCACATGAAGCTAGAACCTGTGGATGGGAAGCATAATTAACTTATTGACTCCTCTGAAGATTGCTCATCACAGAGGCTTTCCTTTGGAAGTAAGGATTGCTGAATAGAGGCATTTGATCTGTTTATCAGGTAATAATTAACAATATCTGAAAACAAAGATGTATTTGGGCAATGTTATGCCAGTCTGGTATTCTTATAACACTTTAAACTGTTTTCTTAAACCATGTTAACAGCATAACAACTTCATGGAAAAAAAATCCTTTGGAAAGACAGCCTCTCATCAGCTTTGCAGCAGTCCCCACTGTGTCTGCATTTTCAGATGCTGCCTATTCATGCGTTAGAATATGAAGCATCATCTTCTTTAAGGCCAGGCATTTTCCAATGTGCAGCATGAGGCAGAGTTATCCCTTCTAATATTCTGCTTATTCTAACAGAAATGTGAGCCTTTGTGAAACAGCCACAGACATTTGGCTAATGCAGTTTCAAGTAGCTATTTGCGAAATTCAGCAGGATACGATGAATGGTGTAACATTTGTAAACGCTGATTTAGACAGCTTACAAAAATACATTGTTCTCAATAGATGCGTTACATGCTTCTAAGGCTTCTAAGTACCCTCTATTGCATTCCCACTGAAGCACGTTGAAGCACAACTAAGTTTTTATTACTATTTACAGTTTGAAATACTATATATAAAATGCTGTGAATATGCAGCCATCATTTTGTAATGAAAAAAGTAAACCTTTTTGTTTTCTTCAATATTCTACTACTTCACATTACCATGTTAGAATCATGGCAAAATCCACCCTTAAAATGAACTTCTCTTTTTTGGTTGCTTTTATAAACCAGAACAACAATAAAGTTGTATATTGAAGCAACAGGCTTCAAACTCTGGTCTCTGCCTACTCCCCCCAAAATTAAAAAAACGATGTATTATAAAAATATCAAAATCCTACCATTTACACAAAATATCTTCTACTCATTCTCAAAATTACTGGCGTCAATGTGGCCAAATTGGTAATATTATACATATATTTTGGTATTGTAACAGTATTCAGAGCTTCTGGCATACTCTTTTTAAGGTAGTGGCAGATTTTACCAGTATTTTGTCAAAACCTTCCCCACAATTGGGTCTTTTAAGCATTGTTGTTGATATTTACCCATTAAAATTTAGATGCCCCATCATGCACATTTTACTGGTGGCTGGAAAACGTATGGCCAATCATTAGAAACTGGATTATGCTCCCTCAGTTAAAGATGTTCTTCAAACAGTATCCTTAAACTGTGTTTATGAAAAGTTAATGGCATACTGATTGAAATCCCAAAACTCCTTTTACTCCAAATGGGACTCATGGTTACACTTTGATCCTAATACACAGTCTCTTATGTGATGGTTATTGAGGTGTTTTTGATATGATCCTGTTCATATGCAATGTAACCAATTTGTCCTAAGTGTACGTAACCTTTTTGTGTGTCGTTGTGATGTTTTATTGTTCTGTATATTTCGTTGAAAAATTAACAAACATCTATTTAAAAAAAAGATATCAAAATCCATTAACACACTTTCAGAACTTGCCCAGTGAAGTTCAAAGCTAATAGCAAGATCAGAACTTTGTTAACCATGGCCCCCATTTTTTTTTTCTTCAAACTTGTTTAGGCATGCCAGCTAATAAAGTTGTTTGTATTTTGGTAAAACATTGATTAACAAAGTTTTTTTTTACATCTGGAGCTGTTGGATCCTTTCACTTTGGTTTACCTTTCTGGAAAAAAAATAGTAGTAGGCATTTAGCTTACCCATTATATGATGTGGTAATGCTGCAAGGAGGAATAATTCTGGAAGGAGAGGCAAATCAAAGTCCACAGTCTTTGTCAGTAGCTGGTGTATTACCGTGTTTCCCCGAAAATAAGACACTGTCTTATATTTTTTTTGACTAAAAAAAACACACTAGGTCTTATTTTCGTACAATTAGTTTACGTACAACAGTCTACATGTATTCATGTACACAAATATGGTGATCAGGGCAATCAGGGGTGCCGTACCTTTCCAAGAGCAATTTGCTAACCAATCGTTGGCCAGAATGAGAGAAGCGCACTTTCACTATTGATTCCTCACAGGCGGAGTGCATTTGGTATCACTCCTCCTGTGACAGCAGCCGGCGCTATAGAGGAAGCATCGGCTTATGCGGCTCTGCTCCCTCCGCTGCCACCTCGCTTCCTCTAGCGATGGCTTAGTTGGCACTGCTGATTCTCTCCTGCCTCTCCCGCGGCTCTTCAAGTTCCCCCTTATGCGACCATCGGCCCTGGGAATGGTCACAACCAGGTCTTATTTTCGGGTTAGGTTTTATTTTCAGGGAAACAGGGTAGTTGTAAGTAACAAAATGATAGTCGAGTACAAGACCAGAAAACATGCAAAACATCTGCTTGTGTTGCATAGCAATAATAACGCTTCTGTAATACTACATAATTTCTAAGTATTTGCATTTTATAGTGAATATATTATTCTTAGTAGATAAAGTAGAACTGCAAATGAAGATCCAGTGTATTGGCAACTGTAAAAACATTTGCTCCACATCCTCAAGGTCCTCTTTAGTTGGGGACGCATAGTAACTAGCCCACCTTGACTAGCAGGATAAACATATGTCTCTGAGCCCACCATAGGGCATCTACATACTGAAAAGGTTTTAAAGAGCAGGTTAAGCCAAACAGGAGTATTAGGAGACCTTTGAACGTCAGTACCCTTGTGCAAGGTTTGGGATTCATGCCATACCATTACCCTACTTCTAGAGGTGATATTTTGTTGCAGTTACATAAGGGGAGTCTAAGTAGTTTATTTTTCAGGCCTTCATATGAACCCTGTAAAGCTATCAGCAGGACAGTGGCTGTGTTTTGTGCTGAGTGATTAAGCTACTTATTAACGTAAGTCAGTTGGAACACCCAAAAGTAGTGTTGAAAATTAGATACTAATAGGCATCCCATGTTCTTATAGGCATGTAAATCTGTTACTCTGGTGCATTTTACCATTCCAGATAAGAAAAGAGTGTATGGATAAGGAGAGCTTGTTTGGAATGTATACCAGGGCTGAACATGGATGTAGAAGAACTTTAGGAGTTATATGGATACTTTTAATTAGATTTATGTGCCTATCAGATTGAATGGAAAGGATTTAATTTGGCTAACATAGGTTTAATTAGCTGGGTCAGATTCAGTGCAATTTAGCTTATGGGGGGTGGGGATCCCTAGGGGATTCACTGAAACAATGGGTCAAAAGATTTCCCAGATTTGGGAAGCACAATTATACATTCTTCGTTGATGGATTTTAGCAGCATGAAAACACTTGTTATTAGACTTGAAGTAGAGTGTCTAAATTGTGTTTACACCACTCTGTGTTATTGGGACCTAGGGGGTTAAATCTAAGGATTTAATGGCAGTTTTGAGCTCATTTGCTGTGAAGGGGTTATCTAAGTGGGAGCTTGAAGTTTGGTTTAATGTTGTTAGGGATTAGATGTTATCTCAGAAAAAATTCAGGTCCTGCAGAGTTTATGCTATTGTAAAGTTTTAGATGGAAAAAATTCAACTGCTCAAATTGTTTATTAATCTTTTCATGATGATAGATAATCTTATTATGGTTTATCCGAAATCTGGGTATGTGAATTGGGGGATGCTCGGCTCTCACCAAGAAGGCAAGCAGTTTTCCCCTCCTTGTTCAAAAGAAGAGTTGAAGGAGGGGAGAGGAGAAACTATCCCAACTACTACCACAACTAAAAATAAATATAAAAAAAACCTAAGAGTTTGTAATTAACTTCATAGCATCCCCTGCCCAACTCTGATAACAACTGGAGAGCACCTAATCCCAGAAAAATAACCAAACTCAGTCAGTCAAGTTCCAAAAGCCACCTGTAGTTTTCAGTATAGCACTGCTACAAAAATATATGACAATGATAAGTGATGAAAAACAGTGCAAAGCCAGAGACATATTGTGACGTGAAATGAAAGAGTTTGCTATCTGTCTTATAAATAGCACGCCATGTGTATTAAAGGAGAACTATGGGGTTAAGTCTTTTCCCCATAGTTCTCCTTAGGGTAACGGGAGGACACAAACTAGCGTCCTCCGGTCACCCTAGGCTCAGTATACCGCGAGCTGTAGCTTGCGGTATACTGAGACGCCGCAGCTGAAGCGGATCACGACAATTGTGCCGGGATCCGCCCAGCTGCGTGACTGACAGCTGGCTCTGCCTATCTAAAGGCAGAGCCAGCTGTACCCGCCCCCTCCCCCGTCGGTTCCACCAGTGAGCGCTGGCGGATCGGAGCGGGGGGGGGGGAATCCAGCCCCTGTCATGGCAGAGAGCCATGACAGGATTGAGAGGTGAGCGAACGTCGGTATGTGTTCGCTCACCTCCCGATCTACTGAGCCGACCTGTGACAGTCTCATTGTCACAGGTCGGCTAGAACTATGAGGTGAGTGAAAA
>NW_017306994.1:1286275-1311886 GCF_000935625.1 Nanorana parkeri
TATACTGAGACGCCGCAGCTGAAGCGGATCACGACAATTGTGCCGGGATCCGCCCAGCTGCGTGACTGACAGCTGGCTCTGCCTATCTAAAGGCAGAGCCAGCTGTACCCGCCCCCTCCCCCGTCGGTTCCACCAGTCAGCGCTGGCGGATCGGAGCGGGGAGGGGGGAATCCAGCCCCTGTCATGGCAGAGAGCCATGACAGGATTGAGAGGTGAGCGAACGTCGGTATGTGTTCGCTCACCTCCCGATCTACTGAGCCGACCTGTGACAGTCTCATTGTGACAGGTCGGCTAGAACTATGAGGTGAGTGAAAATCACTCACCTCATAGTTCTCCTTTAAAGATGAACCCACTTCACCCACAGTTTGTACCTTGTGCTTACTGCTGTACATAGAGAGCATGATTCCACAGATAAAACAGTTTGTTCTATCTAAGAGCAAACTTGTTAAACTACTGAACAGACACTTGTATTGTGCCATGGAAAAATTGCCCTTGAGAGAAGCTGTAGTGTACATGTGATGTTGTAACTAGCATTTTAAAGGATTCTCCACTCCTGTTTCCTGCTTTTTTTTCAGATCTGTGATTCTTGACCCATTCTAAATATTTCTATGATACGAGAAGTTCATAGTATAATGAACAGGTCTGCAACAAGGGTGGTCAAAATATACTTTTGAGACCAGTAGTCCAGCTTTGGTTTATAGGAAGAATTGACCATAATAGCTCCTTTTTCCTGGTCTGGTTACAGCCACTGCCTGCAATCTCTGCCCCTGCTTACCTGCCATTAAATACTTTTACAAAACATTGTTTGGCATTTTCTTCCTTTATGCAAAACACAGTTAAAGCCAAACTAAAAATTCAGTTCAAATCAGTTAAATACATTCCAGGTGCTTAAAAACAAAATATGTTAAACATCTCATAATTTATTTTCTTTAGAAAGTAGCCACAGCTACAGCATTAAAAGCCTTTTTGTGTCAGCAGCTAGTGGGACCCTGCTCTTCCCCTCTGTGGAGAAGCAGTGATCTCTCACTGTGGTCTGACATGCCCCCTGATGAGTTACAGCCAAAACTAGAGGTATTTAGAGGTATTGATATGGCTAATTAGAGGTATTGATATGATTTAGCATGGGGCATGATGGACCTCTAGAGAGAGACTGTTATTACTGTACCTTTTTTGGTTAAATGTATTTATCTAATTTAAAATGAAATTCAATTAAAAATGAAAATCAATTGGAATTTGAGCAAATACCTTAAAACATGACTTCACTGCATAGAATATTCCTATATCTTGTGTCAGTTTCAATAGAATAAATAGTAAAGCAGAAATAGTATTTATAAGTTTGTTTGTGCATGCCCTTGCCATGGACTTCTTGAACTCCGTGAGATCCCCAAAAACTGTGTTAAATGTCATTATAGTGTTATTATGCCTGCCCTTAAGAATTTAGAATGAAACAAACCACGCACTTGCTCTACCACCACTACAAGATACAATTCATAAAAAGAAATATAGATCTGATTGAGAGAGGTTGCAGATCACTTAGTAAATGACAAAAGACTGCACCTTTGCCCTGGGGCATCTTTAATGCTCTGCTCTATCTGGTTGCAAGGGGTTGTTGAAAATGTAAATGTATGCTACTTAGACTGCGGTAATCTTAGGGAAGTGTTTGTATTTGGCACAGCTGGACCAATGTGTAGATTGGTAGACTCCTAAAATCAGACTTCAGGGCTGGGTGCAGAAAGGTTGGTCTTCAGCTTTAAAAACTTTCAGCACCAATCTCCCAGCACTGTAGACTAACATATCATACTTGGACTGTTACCTGTATTGCATGAGTTCACTGAATTATTTAACTATTTTTTTGGATTTGTTCTAAAACAACCACATTTTCCAATTATCAGATTGCATACGGGCACCTTCAATTTAAAGCAATAAAAACTCCACAGTGTTATATTGCAGTTCACTCAAGCATTTTGATTAAAGAAAATATGCATTACAAACAATAGAAAATCAGCATGGGCTGAATATATAACACATCTTTGTACCTTTGGGCAACATCAAGTTTCTTTGCTGTTCTGCTTCTACATGTGATCAGCATGCATGACTCTGAGAATAAAGTCTCCTTTTATTTGGTCATCTAAAAACTTTTAGATTCACAATTAAAAATGTAATCAGTATTAAAAAAGAAAATTGACAATATGTGTATAAAAACATTTGCTCAATAAATATTATTTAAAAGTCTGAAAATGACATCAATAATTTATGAGTATATATATATATATACACTGTATATATATATATATATATATATATATTGTGGCATTGTGAGGCAATACCACGGTGTTAGGTGGCCTCAAAGTCACCCAGGGTTCTCAGCCAGAGGGGCTGAGTGGCTCCAGGAAGACATTACTGGTACCAGGAGAGAACTGCCTTTTCAGTTCTTTCTGGGTTTTCTGGATCAAGGTTGGGATCCTGGAGCCAGGAGATTTCTTAGAGCTCTGGGTGGGAAGAAATCTCCATTCCTGGGTCCATGCTTTGGTGGTGACCAGCACCTGATTGTGCACCTGTTTACATCCCTCATGAAGTGTGTGCTGGGATGTGTTCAGGGCCCCACCTGTGAGTCAGGAGAGCTCCACCCCGGAGTCAGTGTGGAGGCCAGGGCAGCAGGGAGCTGCGGGTTTGTGAACCATATTGAGAGGATTGGCATGTTATTGCTGTTGTCTGGAGGAACCAGACAGTGGCCCTAAAGATTGAGGCCGGAGCAGCAGTGCTGCGAGAGAGACTTGTTAAAAGACTGGGACACCTTGAGTGTACGTGACAACTCGAGGATTGGTGAGCCCCTATCTGTTATGCTACAGCAAGCTATTTATGTTGGATTTCGTGTTATCTATCGTTTTGAAAGCAAATAAACTGCATTGTACTTGCACCTCCGGTCTTCAGTGGAGTGTCCTTGTTACAATATATATATATCAATCAGCGATCATCCAGAACAAATCCATAGCCTGCAGTAACTGTACTTTTTCATTTTCAGTTTGTCAGCAAAGAAAATAGTCATTGCTAAAGTATTTGCAGAATATAATCAAAGGCAGGGTACTTTACCCACATGTGGTCATGTGGCCATTCCGAGCTGTCAAATGGTATGTCTGTCATTATTTCTGTCCTTGTCGGTGGTGTTTTTCCATGTCATTGAAGTATGTGAAAAGGCCATAGAGGGACCCAGTACTGAATAATAGCTTCATGCTCCATGTAAGTGCTGAGGCCTCGAGTATACTAATAATTTTGATAATAATAGTATAGATAGTGGTTTTTGAAAGTTTAATTAGATTTGTGGGTGATTTCTTCAAAGATAACCCTGGCCAACACACATTTTGGTGCCTCAAATGTCAGACTTGTTCCGGGGTATATTTCACCCGCTGATTCAAAAAATGGCACCAATTTTTCCCCATCAGCTGTAGTTTTTGAGATACAGCATAAATGCCATATACCACTTCTCAGTCTGGTCACCTGTCAAAAAGCAGGATATTTTAATGTAGTGCTCAGCATGTTCGGCCGACCCGAAGTGCAGAAGGAGTTCGACTCAGCCGATCCAACATCTGGATCGGCTGAGCCGAACATCCGGTAGGCTACTCACTGCTGAACCTAAATCTACTTATTTCAAACCAAAACCACAGGTTTATGATAAAAAGATTCCAATCCTTCGACACAAAAGAAGATGCTTTTGTAAGACTTCTGACAGTGGGATCTGCCAGGACAATCCCATATAAGGTTCCAATAGTAATCTGCAATCATGTGTGCTTCCTATCTTCCTATCCTTCCTATCCCATCTTGGTATCTGTCTTCCCTTGTTTTTATGTCTTGGTGAAATATTTCCCGTTGCTCTTCGCTTAAGCCACCAAGGAAAGCGATGTAAGTGACTGTGCCGATAATAGATTTTAACACTCATTTTACAGCCAAGTCTGTTGAAATGTAAGAGCAGCTCCTCTACTAATTGAGTGTACTTGTCTGCATTCTTGTTGCCAAGAAAGTTTTTCTTCAACAGCCAAGCCTGTTGAAATGAAAGAGCATCTTCGCTACTAATTGAATGTATTTGTCTGCTTTCTTGTTGCCAAAAAAGTTGTTCACAAAAAGATCAAATGCAGACCAGGCACAAGATTTGATTTCAATCATTGATTCTATGAAATATGGGTCATTTATGAGCTGCCTGATTTGTGGACCGTTGAAAATTCTTGCCTTCAGTTTTTCCAGGGTAAGTCCAGGTAATTTATGCGCTATGTGTTTATTGCACAAACCTTTATTTAATCTTTATTTAAAGCCTTTACAATTTGTTTAATCAGGCCTAGCTTTATATGTACAGGTGGCAGGATGATTCTATTTCGTGCTACCAAGGCACATTGATTAATTTTTTTTCTCTAACCGCCATATCTGCTCTTGCAGGCCAATCTTTTCTTACCCAATGCTCATGTTTGTCTCTACTGTTCCAAAGGCATAGAAAGCAAGGATACGTTGTGTACCCACTGTTGTGCAAGAAGAAAATTACCCATCTTCAAGTGTACACATCACCTATTGATTTTCATGTTAATTTATCTTTTCCAACACTGAAGATATGGCATTCTACGCTTCTTTCATCCTGGTGGAGTGACCTATTGGAATGGGGCCATTTTTTAAAAGAACACATTTCAAACTACGTTTTGAATAACTGAGGACATAGTATGTGTCCCCAGTTGTGAATAAACATCATGTACTCTACATCACTTTCTATTCATTCATGGATTTCAAAATGGAGAAGAGCACTCAGTACAGAGGCTTCTGGTCATTTATAACTGGGGAGAGTGATATGCCTCCTCAGTTTATGAATGAATAGGAAGCCTCTGTACTGAGCATTCCTGTTCATTCGGTGCTGGGGCTGCAGAAAAAGAGATTGAGGACTCTGCGTCACCAATTTCGTTTTTTATTTAAAAAGAGAAATGTCAGGGGACTGTTTCGATCCCTGATATTTTCTCAAAGCCCCCCAAAATAAAAAACAATAAGACATTTTTTTATAAAAATTGTAAAAAAATCAAAAAGAAATAAAACACCCCCCACACACACATATTTTACAAGTGTAACATTGTGCACCATATTGTGGTGTACGCAATGCATATGCGCTGTGGTGCATTGTTAGAATACATTGCAGTGCTTTATTTTTTCTTTTCAAAATAACATTAATTCAGCTGTGTGGCAGCTCATGACAAAGCATTGTGATGCATTGCTATGAGTCCTAATACACTGCAATGCGAGTAAAGGTATGCCTGCATCATTTTATCAAAACACACACCAACACAGTGCACAAATGGCACTGCAGATTGGGCTTTACAAGAACTCAGATTGTTAACATAAGTTGCTTTTTTCCCGTTTTGCAAAAAAGCGCAATTTAAAATGTACAAATATTTGTTATTTATTAACTCAATACAGTTTTAGATTTTGTCAAAAAAGTGTTTTTCGTGTGCACTGACACTGATTTAATTTTTATTGGTTTAATATTGATTTGATAAACATTTGCGCAATTATCGCAGGACCTACAAAATTAGTAGCACCATTTGTTTATTCTACCAGTCCTCTGCTTTCAGGAAATATATGCCTTGGGGGGTCTTTTACAAACTCTAAAAGCAGCAGTGGAAAATAAAAAAAGGTGAAAAACTGCAAGAAAGGTCTGGCCAGCTGAGGTAAAACGTGGAAGATTAAAGCCACTGTCATATTTCAATTATGTGCTGAAATATCACTAAGACAGTGTTGATTAAAAGAATAACTGTACTAAAACACATTAGCTCTTTAACCATGTCCAGAGATACCAAACAACTTTAAAATAACCTAATATCTGTTATTCTAGCTATGTGAATAGATATTCAGTTTGTTTTTGGATGTGCTGTGTTCAGGTTTGTAGCTAAAATGCCACAAGCTCAAGTGCAAAGACGTAATTGGAGCCCTTGAGCATCTCCTCATTATTGATGGCAACTAGCAAATACAGAAAAACCTTAAACTGCAAAAAATGTAATGTAGGCAAAGGTTCTTCTGCCTTATGAAAATACTATGATGATGCTTCTGTTAATACAGTGGATAGGGGAGAGCAAGAAAAGCTCATTTGAATTAGCGTCATCAAGAGCCAAGTAGCAATTTAGTTAACTGCTTTTCTTCTTCCAACATAACTGTTCACCACAGTAAGAACCATTTTAGGTTTGAAAATGTAACAGATACTAATGTGACACATACTCTGCAATCATTTAATCCAAGATCCATGCAATGTCCCCATTGCACATTACATGTATCTCTTAAAAACTGATTTATATTTAGGGCAAGTACAGCTAAACATATTAAAACAAAAACCACATCAACTGATATTATCTACCTTTACTGGCAATCTTTTTATGGCTGGAGTTCTCTTTTAATTTGTTCCTTGGAAATATTTTAAGACACCAGTGAAAGGAAGAAATATCCCTTCCAGTTTTGATTAAAACATTCCATTCTTACATTTTGCTTGAAGGCAACATTAATTTCACACATACAACTACTTTTGCCCTTTGGGCCATGCTACCCACCCAGGAGACTGCAAGCAAACACCGGGTCAGCCTCTATCCAGAATATAGTAAGTGAAAAATGGAAATTCAAAGAGAGAGATATGTGACTGAGGAGTGACTCAATGGCAGCCTATTAGTGACCTTGGTACCAGATTTTCTGGGCTTTGCAATACACACAAGGCAGTTTATGACAGCTTTGTTGTTGCAGGAAACAGGTTTTTGCTAAATAAAATGAGAAGTGATTTGCCTGTGAATAAAGATGAAAAGCACATGCAGCAGAGTGTGAAGCCAGCACAAGATTGTTTACCTTTGTCACGCTACTATGAATTTTCAAACGCACAGAGGGGAAGCATTAATAGATAAAGTTGAAAATTGCTTTTGATGAGCATAATTAAAATATTACGGTAAGCTGTTATATGTGTAAAATTAATTTATTCCCAAAAGATACATTTCAGGAATCCACTGGTTTTGTGTTAACATGTTCATCGAGCTGTGAAAACACAGGCATCAGTTTTTAATTATGCTCACCGCATAGTGAATAAATCCATTGCTGAGTACTAATTCAGAAAGGTAAAGGAAAACCTGACACAGCTTGATGTGTTTTGCATTTTAGGACTGGAATACAAATACTGCATTTATGGAGTAAAATATGATTAACAGCCTCTATTAAGATTTTCACATGATTGCCATGTTTTGCCTTTGATCGTTAGCTATGGGATGTTATTTCTTAACTCTATACAGTAAGCATAACGCTCATGAGGTTTTTTTTTTTTTTTTTTGCAGCTGTACCCTCTGCACCTAGGTCTTTATTTATGTGCAATCCACTGAGGCTTGTGTGTAGAGTTTGTAGAGTAGTGATGGAGGAATGGGTTTGAAAACCAGGCGCACTGCCGCAAATTTGTAAATGTGTTAATTTTCCAGAGAAGCATTCAGATTTGTCCAGTCTGCATAATATCATAAAATTCATGAATAATCCCTTTCTGGACTCCTCAGTTCTATAAATCTCTGCAGATCTAACAAAGCTATGTGCAAGTATCCAGAAGATAAATCAGCCATGCTTCTGACTTGGTCATCAATGTTTGTAATGCAGCAGGAAATTAAATAAAATCTCTCTGCAGTGAAGTAACCCCCCCCCCCAGTATACAGTTGTCACTGGAGTAAGAGTCCCCATTGGAAGATCCCCCTTACGTGCTGATTCAGTGACCATTGTGAATTTTTGAAGAGGCAAAGAAAAGAAGTCTCTAAAGTGCACATCCAGGTCTCAGATATAAGTAGAATGGAAAGTTGTAGTCCCATTACATTAGTGTCTGGAAAGATAGAAGTACCAATGTTGAAACACCAATCCTGTGTATAGGATAGTAAAAGTCGAAAAGACAAAGAGCAGGTGCACAAACTTAAGTGTAGTATTACAACAATGATGTTGTGATACTACACATAGGTCTTTTGTCTTTTACTATAAAATATTGGATTTTGCATCACTTTATGCCCCAGTGACAATGATCACTATGACGAAGGATGATTTTCCAGAGCAGGAAAATAAAAAGCATTAAAAACCTAACAAATGTTCCTCTCTGTTTCTATTAGAAAGTATAAAAATGAAAAATACAATTATTAATATAGCATATATAAATGTCCCACAAGCCATTTTGTAATTTAATATGATTAAAAATGATTTCAACTGTAGCTACTGTAATGTTCTAAATCTGTAGAAAAAAAATGCAATGCAATATGATAACGTGAAGGCATTCTATACACAATTGGTGTATGGAACGACCCCCAGAAATGTCACTTACTGCTTCTGTGATTGGCTGATTTTCCCAGAAGTCTTCACTAAGATACAAGCATAATTTCTGGCATCCCCTGCAATAGGAGTTTCTTTTTTGGTGAGATATTCCTTAAGGGTTAATTACGACTAAAGGAATGTCGACCCTACACCTATCTCTATTAAAACACAGGAGGCCCGCTAACTGATTATAATGAACCCAGACCCTCCCATTCAGAGATCAGTTTGGAAAGGACATGCTACAACAAACAGCTTTTTCCTTGGAAAAGAAACAGGGCGCAAACTGCAACAAAGATGGTTAAAATCCTTGTCATGTACACAGATCAGTCAGGGAGGATTGATTTTCTTCTTAACAAATGTGAAATTACTCTTTAAGAGAAAATATATATATATTTTTACTTTAATACGTTTTATTATAACATTTAAAAATGTTTACAAACATGTTTTTAAATACTTCAATCATATCACTTCATTAAAAAAAGCAACAACAAACCAACAAAACTAAAAAAAAGAGGGGGGGGGGATTAAATGTGATAATTATAAGAAACAAAAGAAAAATATCCACATATGAGTTAAATACAGTTGACCACGCTCTTTTCTTATACATAGTCTTCTACTTGCAGTAAAGTTCCCACATTATATGCATGCAGTAATATACCTTAATGTTATTTAATATCTGCATAATACATACTTGTGTTATCTATTATGGGATAATTTACATTTGTTTTATTCATTCTTAAGTTACTAGGATTAAATCTTGTGTCTTTCACACCTTCAACTATACTGTATTGCGGCCATGCTTGCAGGATCAGTTTTGGTGTTTTGTGCACAAACAGTGATAAGCTTCAATTTATTTCCTGAAAACACCTCCACTCTGAAGAGGCACTTCACTTAATCCTGCTCTCCATATTAAATGTTAAATTACATATTTTAACTGCTTGGCATGCAAAACAAAAGCTGGTCGGAATAGGAAGGTATGTGTCTGCAGGCAGTAAGACATTTCTTTTCAGGCTATCCAATGTCTACCTTTATAAAAGCCACAGTTGTTTTTAATTAATGCTGATTGAGAGAATGAATAACAGAGGGTGAGGGGATTGGTTTTTCAAGGAAACTTCTCCTAATTATCAGGGAAAGAAAACTAAACATACAGTCAGACAAATGCATACAGTTTATCTTAGTTCATGCGAACTATGCCCATTTCCCCATGTTTTATCTGATCGATCTGCCAAAATGCACTCGGCTCCTAATTTCCTATTATAGAATGATACCACATTCCTATTTGTGAACCTGGTGTCAGCCCTGCCCAGTTGTCTGTTGTTAAGCTACTGAATCTTGCCCATTTTCTGCATCTCAACAGCACAGGGACTAATTGCATTATGGGTGGTTTTTATTTTAAAAAAGGTTTTCTTTTTTTCACAACTTTATTGCTATGCACAAGTGGCTGATAGGCCCCCGATGTTGCAGGTCCTCTATAACGAAATATATAGTATCCCCTTAGACCCCCTAATGTCATGACTGCACTCCATTGAAGTAAATGGAGCACATGGAGGCTGGGGAAATGACAGCTCTAGATCATGGTATGATCAGGGCTCATCATTTTTGGGTTTAGAGCAGCCAGGGGAGATCAGTGAGTGGATGTTTGCTGGGTTTCCTCTTCTGCCCCTGCTGACATTTGCCATGGAAGTCCCAGGCACCCAGCAGAGACAGGTAAGCCTGGAATACATCGCTGGGGTTAGGTGGGGAAGGGAGGGGCAACACGTTACCATACCTTTAAAAATGATCAGATAATTTACACTTCCAGGAAAAAGCAGACAGTCACCTAAGAACATGAAGCAAACCTAAAACCAGCCAACATACATCAGTGGCAGCATTAGTTTTAAAGACCAATTCCAGCCCAAACTGTTTTAAGTTGGGAAGGGATATAACCTATGTCAGGTCTTTATTTGTGATCTATATTGAATTGAGAAGACAGGAATTGATGAAAAATCTCTTCATTGGGGAAACAGACTGCAACAAAACACTTTTTGGGAAAGGGTGGGAATCGCTCTCGGGTTATTATTGCTTATTTATAGTCCATCTCTAATGGAGCCCTCAAATGCCCTAATGTAAGCAAAGAGTACTGGGCCTCTGAAAATAACACAGCCAAATAATAGCCAGCATAGGACAAACATGTCCTTTTAAAGCTCAAGCCTCAAAGGTAAAAATAGCATTTCACCAATGCTGAAATGAGTAATCCCGGTGGAATTCTTTTTTTCCTTTTGATGCTTGAGAAAAAAGGACTTTAAAAGGACATTTTTCTGACATGCTGGCTATTTTTGGATGTAAGGTTATTATTACTGTCAGTGTCTTCCTGCCCTATTGGCAACCACTCCTTTCATTTTTTGTTCTGCTGTTACAGGGACAAAAAGTAAGGTGAAAACTTTTCAACGGGGTCATAGACACAATTAAAATCTTGACAGACACATTTACTGTTTTGTCTGGAGTTTGACTTTAAATGGATGCAAGTGAAGTTGACCTGCGATAGCGTGTAGAAACAGATATATACAGTCTTGACAGCTCACATGACTGTTTAATGTCTTCCCACTGGCATCATTGCAAGTTTTATAATGAGTTTGTAGTACAACAAAAACATTTAAAGCTGCATTCCATTATATTTGTATTTCTGGCCATCCAATTCTGGGATTTACACAGCTCTGCCAAACAGCACAACACTGTAATGTAGGGGAGGGGACCTAATCTTTCTCTGTTGTAGTTCAACTTTTACTTACAGTTCTCCTCCTTATCCTCACCATGTGAATGTACAATGAAAGGAGAAGCATCAGACTGATGAGCTCATCTCCCTTACACTCTGCTCTCTCCTATGTGCATGCTACTTGCACTGCTGCACACCTGGCTGGCTCCTTGCACTATTACTCTGATCCCCTCTCTGGTTTCTGCTGTACAGAGACTACAGGCACTGATTACTTACACAGCTTGCATTAAAATAAATGTAAGGATCTATTCATGATTACAGAGCCATACTAATTTGTCTCTTTTTTGATCTGCTTTAAGTTCCGTTCTTAAGTAAATAATAACTTAATGGCATTTAGTTTGCTAAATCATCATGATTCATAAACAATGGGCATTTTTTTTGTGTGAAAAAATCTGATCTCCTGTAAAACCATCTGCCAGACCCCTGAAGAAGTCACGCTGGACGTAACGTGCATAGGATGGAGCTTCTGACATCACTACTGCTACAGCTGAATCTGCTGGGAGGACGAGATCGGTATCAGTGCATCTCCTCTTTTATATTGCTGTGGGATTCTTTTTTTCCAAGCGAGAGAGCATTTGATGTTACATGCCCATTTTTGGTTTTATATGAGTAACTTTTTTATTAATAAATACATTTAAAAAAAGCAAAAAACAACACCTGAGGCCATCAAGCTCAATGCCTCAACATTGACAAGCAAGTTAGGGACAGGGAGGCTCCTCCCTTCCTCCTTCACACTAGCTTGGTCAGGTTGTGGGTGGAGTTTCATCAGACAGGGGAGGAGGTTCTGCAGGTGGGGGTGGGGCGTGCTGGGGGCGAGGCTGGGGAATGACTCACCCGAAACCAACGTTACCACACGTCATTGCTCTGCACCTGTATTTTCACTGGGTCTATATGGTCTATATGGTGAAGGATTTGAAGAGACTTCTGATCAGTGGCTTCCTTATAGTGTGGAAAAGGATTTCCACTTTTGGATCAGTGGCTCCTTGATAGTGTGGAAAAGGATTTTCGCATGTGGATAATATTAGATGTGTGTTCACTACACCTTTGAACTTTTTTTTGCACTTTGTTTTGTGTCTTATGATTAGTGAGATAGATTCATACATATAGTATATCTAGGTTTGTTTGCACTTTTGAATTATGTTGCACTTTACTATATTTATTCATACTTAGGATTTGCATCCATTTGAGCTCTATACTTTGCACGTAGATGACATTACGTGTGCCTTTTATTGTACCTGTTTCATTTATACATTTTTTTCATAACACAGTTTTATTTTTTTAATAGATCGGCACATATATATTTTTTTTATTAATGAATCCTTAGTGTTTGTCTATATGACTGTAGTAGAGACGGTACATTGTAGATTTTCTTCGAAGGAAGCAATTAATATGTATTCTTTATATAGAATGTAAAGGGAAGTGGAATGTGCTGCTGCTGTGAAAACGAATGAAATAGATTGAGATGGAAGAGAGAATTCAAACTGTTCTTTTCTCATTTAAGCCATGCGTTTAATATTCCAACGTTCTTGAGCTTACAGGAAGAACAATTAAAAATATAATTTTACTGAAAATGTTTTGACATATGTAGGAAGAGAACCTTAATTTTAAGCAGCCATTGCAGAGTTATCACACATAATTAAGAACAGGAAAAAGGTAATAAGCGCACTCCTCAGAAGCTGATCATAAAATGCCTTAGAATAATACAATATTTGTATTTTATCTTTTCATAAAACACCTTTTAAATTCTGTCTATTACATGTTTTCCACGCTGCTTTGTAAGCCTTTTTGCCACAAAGAAGTGAGCACTGCTAATATGGTATGACAAACAGATCCTCATAAAATATTCTAGGAAAAAAAACGACGCAAATGATGTAAGGTATGCAGTGTAAATAAAAGTAAAAGATTACTTATTTAGTATGCCATGTTAGAATCTTTTCATCTGAGCTTAAATCTTTGATCTTTTCCCTTGATCGGACTTCCTGGCATGATGTTAAGACAAGATGCTCTGATTCTCTAGGTACAAGCAAAAGAAACAGAAAGCCTTCTAACAACTCAGCAGTAAACTGAACCATAAATTTAACTCTGTTTGTAAATAACAATTAGAGCCTTAATTTGTATAATGATGGGGTAAATGTGAGCAAAACTGTTTGTGTACTGCTGACGTGTGTCAGATTATCATGAGTTTTTATGATTAAAATTCATGGAAAAGTTAAAGCAAGAAAGGCAGCACATAGAAGGAATCTTCATCCATGGCCATTTTTGCTTCTTCTCATAAGACCAGTTAGCCATGTGCACTAAATACTGGGAGGATGATATGCAGACACTAGCATATGCAAAATCTGTAAAAATGAAAGCAATAAGTAAGGGGGTGATTAAAGGGATATTGCCAGGATAGAAATAGAGGAGTTGCTATTGTTTGTTAGTTGTTGAAGGTGAATACTACATGGCCCTACCTTATCCTTGTTGTAGTACTTAGTCACTGTCTTTGCACTTGATATGTACATAATATTTCTAGAACTGTTAGGGGTAGACAAACTTTGGCCATCCAGCTGTAGTGTAACTAAAAATCGCACTATGCCTATGGAAGTCATGTCTGGGGGTCTTGCAGTGCCTAATGGGCAACCCCTGTTCTAGGTCAAAGACCTGCCAAAGCTAAGCATGAAAGGCCTGGAACATTCTTTATAAAACATTTTATTAATCACAGCTAACATACTTCTATTACCAAAAAGTTGCTTTTCAAAGCAATCTTGTGCATGGAAAAGCAACAGGTTTGCTTAAGGGCCCATTCACCCTGTATGAGATGACCTGAGTTTTCCTGCACAAGAAAAATGCAGGTTGCCACTCCTTTCATATATAGAAGTGAAGGAAATACAACGCAACTTCAAGGTATGGAGCAACATGTGACTTGCTTGTCCTCCCCTCATGTGACAGCACTGGGCCAATGACCTAGCACTAACAAGGACAGAGTCCTCTGCTCTAAATAAAGTGACTAGGAGCTTACCCAGAGTTTCACTTCTTTGCTCCCAATGGTTAAATAGAGTAGAGGGGAAAAATGGAAAGGAAAGCATGTTCTGCTGGGGAGGAAAGCATTTCAATTAACCTGTTGCTTTGTCCATCAGGGTCGAAGTACAGGTTTGTTTTAAGCCAACTGTAACATTTTCTTACATTCCATTAACATATTTTGTAGTTACCTAAACCCAGCAGCAAAAGCAAACTGCAAAGGGTGCAAAAAGTGCAATTGCTTCTGTGCTTATGAGGTTAGGTACCCAACTATGTGTGCTGCTATTGATTATTTACCTGCTGTGTGCTCATATCGACCTGTACTGAGTAAAGAACCCTTTTCCTTCAGATCTGTTTTCCTTTTCATCTGTTTTCTGAAATTTTAGTAAGCCTATTAGAATAAAGGGTTAGAAGGTGATATTTTAGTACATTTTACAAAAAAAAAAGCAATTCAAGGGGATAAAGGGGCTATCTACGTTTTTTACTGGAGATATGTAGAAAACTCAGTTTCAGTGTTGTGTATGGATCCTGCGCAGGTCAGGTGATGTTAGGATTAATGTAAAAATGGGGATCAATTAACAATTCCACGCTCATCCGGCAAAGCTGCACATCACACTGACCCAAATGTTGGAAGTACAATTCAGAGTGCATCTGGCCATTGATCTGCATGGTTTTGTGTTTCCAAAGTTAACAGGATCATACAGGGGTCTACAGTATCTGCTGCTGCAAGTTGTGCTGCAAGATTCTGGTGTACTAAAGAATATATACCGGTATAAAAAATGTATTATTATGAAATATTTATATAGAGACAAAAGTTGCACATCGCTTAGTGTTACATATTAAGGTATATTACGTTTTTAATTTTGTTCATTGTGAGCAGAGGTTGTTTTTGCTTATCAGCAGCGATCCTTGTATAGTGGAAACTGCAGGGTTAGGTAGCATTGTGATATAGAGGTTTGCAGCAATGTTGATTTCTGCAAATGGTGATTGGTGCTCAAGGGGACACTATCATGAGAGGAACATTGAAGCTGCTAATACTGAGCTCCCTTCTCTATAAATACTAGTTCACTGACTGTCATGTTGATGCTTTGGCTTCCTGTTGCCTGAGTCGCTGACCTGAAACAAGTATAGAAATGAGGTCTGACACTTTTCTATGGAACAAAGTGCAATAAGCGAAAGGCCCACGTGACAAGGGTGGGAAAGGGAACCAGGAGAGAAAAGGGTTAAAGGAAAAAGGGAGAAGTGAATTAGAGGAGGGATACGCACAGGATTGGAGGAGGAAGCTTTACAGGAGGGGCTTCGGAGAGTATCCGGAAGGAGGAGTTCCAGGAGCCAGCGTGACCAGGAGAAGGAACAGGACATAGCACCCGCCCGTCCTGGTATGGTTTTAGTGGTGTCAAAGTTTGTCACAGCATTCTGGCGGTTTGGATCCTTGAAGGCATTTGTCTGGGTTGGATAATTTGACGGGGGGACCCATTTGTGGTGCGGGTGGCCTTCTGTGGTGGTAAGGTCAAACGTTATGACCTGGCAATAGGGACCACGGTGGGTCTGCGGGCAATTTAAGTACGTCCCTGAGGCGGTGTATGGTGGCTGGGGGTCATTCCGGTTTAAGAAAGATGCCCGCAAACACAGGTCGGATTTTGGATAGTTATAGTGCCTTCAAGGACCTTGAAACCTAGCAAGTCCTACTGTACCGTTACTTGGTTATTGTTGTGTTTTTGGTTGTTATTTATAAGAGTTATGTATAAAGTTTTGTAATAAAAGGCTGCTGTGGCCATTTATACTCCAACCCTGGTGTAGTGTGTTAATTGGAGAAGGGGAGGGGTGGTGGCAGTAAAAATACCTTAGTCATGCTACGTCCAACCTCACTGCTCTTTAATATTTACTATTCATTCATGCTGGATAGTATAGCTCTCACTATTTTTCTGGCCTGTGAAGATCTCAAACACAAAAGTTACAGTGTTGTTTATATTCCCTTGTCCATTCACAAAATGCCTTGAATTTTGTGAATAGTTCACATTATACAAGGCATTTTGTGAATTATTAAAGCACTAAACCTATCAGTCCCTCCCCTCATGCGAGGGTGATAGGTGCAATGCTGGACTCCAAAACTCCTTTTTGCCTCCACATCCAATCATTGTCCAAATCTTGCTGGCCTCACATCCTAATTCACTTCCTTGTTATCTCTCACCTTGACAATTTCAACTCCATCATTGTTGGCCTACCTTTACATAGACTATCCTCCTACAATCTATAATGAATGCTGTTTCCAGACTTACCTGTGATGATAATGAGGTTTGACAGCCACAAGCTGCTTGAGGAAAATGGGGTGTTGTGCTGAATGCAGTGAAATCCTCATTTCTCCTGAATTCCCAAGTCAGCAACAACATTTTTTAGATTTAAATGTAATGTCTGTGCTACAGAATGAGATGGAACTGTTAAGGGTCAGTCGTGGGAGTTAATGACTTTGCAGCAGCATGTTTGGTTAAAAACCAAAGAACAAGAGTTTTGCACTTCGAATCACAATTTGTTCTTTTTTTTCATTAAAATTATATTTTAAAATCATTAAGCTGAATCCTTAACTACTCTAAGAAACTTTGCCTCTTTAAAGAAAGCTATCATATTTTAAACTGTGCTGCATTTCTGTCTGGTGTGACAAAAAGTGTCACAGACATTTCTTAACCATTTTCCGGTGACTTTCTAAATGCGGGTGGGCATTTTAAAATGTCCTTTTTTGGTTTGTGCGTGCTGCCCAGCACTCAAACGAACAGAAAACTGTTTACATTTTAAACAGCCGGTGATGGCTGTTTACATGCAAGCGTTCGGATGGCTGTAGAGCTGGCCAATTGTTTGTCTTTTGTGTTGAAGATTACAGACCTCCCTTCTTTTCTACCACCGCCGCCTATCCCGTGCTCCGCTGTGCCCTGTGCGTGCCCGGGATTGGCACAGCAGCTCTCGGTACTGAGATCGTATGAAGTTCAGCACACGATTTCCCACTGATCTTCCATCCAAAATCTGAATGCAGAAGTGATGTGATGAAGCAGATATCTGCTTCATCAGCTTCTTTGGGGGTCCCTAGGTGACATTAGGGGTCTAATTGACCCCTGATATCTCCATAAAGAGGACCTGTCACATCCTCTTTGCTATCACATAAGGGGCTTCTTAGCAATAAAGTTAAATGTAAAAAAAGTTTCCAAATTTAAAGTCACATATAAAAATTAAAGTCACATATAATTTTCTTTTAAAAAAAACACAAAAAATGTTTTAAAGTCCGCCGCCCCCACACACACGCACATATAAATGCAAACATGCGTCGGGTGCACATACTACGAAAGTTACAATGGTTACCATTCATGTGTAAAGGGTTAACTGCAGGATTAACCAACACTTGTGCCGATCATTTTCAGTCTACTGGACCCTAGTTTGTCTCTGTGCAAGATAATGTCCACCACCTCACTTTGCATATCCCACCACATGCAAAGCCATCCACAACTCTGCTCCCAGTTAAACAACCAACCTTGTTTTGAAATATCACCCAAACTGTCCTCTCCACCTCTCCCAAGACCTTCCTGCTTTCTAGCTTCCTCATCTTCTCCTCTCATGCTCATTTCCAGATTAGATTGTAAGCGCTCACAAGCAGCCCCCTCATAATCCTCTTGTACTGAAATGAACTGTCATTTTACTGTCTCCCTTTTTTTTGGAAATTGTTGCACGAACTGTTGGCACAATATAAATTCTGTATTATAATATTATTAATATTAACTTACTCTCCCGGTAACAACACTTTCACCAGGCAAGAAGTGAGGAAACATATCCAACAGCAATATGGACAACATAAAAATATATTTTTAGGTAGATTAGGGTGAAGGCTAGAGCCTCTGACAGCCTTTTATTTATTGCCCTGTGTCCCTGTTGCAGATTATACCTCACTTCCTCTCTGGTAAAACTACTGTCACTGTTGCAGTAAATGAGGAGACAACAGTCAAAACCTAACCTTCCCCCCTTCTATCCAAAGCAAAAAAAGTTTTGGTTAGGACACATTAACTGCAGCTGAGCTCCTAAAAATCCCATTCCTAGGTCACTAAATGACAATTTTAACAAAGTAACTAATCTTAAATTTAATTTTAAATTACATTTTATAGAGCATAGCTTAGAAATGTAATGGTCACCATACACATTACAATCTGACCATACAGTCTTTGTACAATCAACTTTAGATTTACCAAAACCTTGTTATCCACGGACTTACCTAAGCTATCTAATTTATTTGTATCTAATCAGGTAGGCACTTGTACTACATAGTTTTTGGTAGATCTCAAGGATATTGTACATTGTGATTGTAACGTGTGTAGTGAGCTTAAATAACTCTCCAAACAACTGTCTCTCTTTTGTCCCATACAAGATCACAAAGGACAGAGCAGTCCCCAGCAGCTGTCAAACTAATAGCTTAGAGCAGGGTGGAGGGAGGAAGGAGGAGGGAGGAGAGGGGAGCAGTGGGGATGGCTTGCCTTGCTGTGCCTGTGTGTTTGTGGAGACACACACAGCTTACTAACACACATAAAGATGGCTCCATAGGACCCTGCAAGGTAAAGGAGTCATCCTAAAATAGAATATCAGGGCCAGTATTCAGGGAACCAGGTGATTCTGTAGGAACCTAAACCTGTTCTGCCTCCCCAGTTTAAGATGAAAGTGTGATGTAATAAATAATTGATGCTGTTAGTGTTTACAATTAATAAAAAGGGATTGCTTCTTTTGCCTCATTATAAGTTAGAATTTAATGTTTGAATAAGGCAGCAAAAAAAACCACAGTTCAATAATCCACAGATTTTACTTTACTGTAGTTAGTTAAAAAATCCATACTGATTGCTTGTTGTAGCTTATCGAACTTTACAGGTAACATTTTGCCTCATTAAATAAGCCACTATGATTACCTCGGCAACACTGAGAATTGTCTCCAGAGACAGTTTTTTCATAGGCCAGTGCAAAAAAAAAATCCTGCTTATTTAAAGAAGGACAGATTATAAGAGCATGAAGCAATGCATTTGCAGAAAAAAAACTTAATGTAGTCATATCCAAATACTGCAGACAGCTTGGCTATTCCCTACACGGTTTATCTTCCTCTGAGCATTTCATTACATTAGTAGATTTGGGGATGTTTGTGGTTGCATTCTGTGCTTTTCTGAATTAAAAAAGAAAGCTTTGTATATGTCCTTGGAAAGTACCGTACATTTGCCTATTTAGAGCACGCTTAGAGGATTTTCCACGTACAACCAAATAGTGGAAAACTCTGTGACATGCTGACCGGCGGGTGTCTGCCCACTCATAACTTTCCTAATAAGCTGTTTATTGTGTAGAATAAAAGCAGCCCTAAAGCTTATAGAGCAGTTTTGCCTTTCTCAACCTTGGCTTTTTGCTCTGGAGCTGTGATACATGTAAAAGGTCAAACATTCTAGTAGCTTTGGGGTGGTTGTTCTCAACACAAGAATCTATACTAGAAACAACATTAGCCAGCATGTCAGGGGGTTTTAAACTTCTTTTTGATAGTGGTTTTGGGGTTATCACATGACTGCATTCTTTACTTGGGGAATGGAGAGAGAGAGATTAGAGATCCAGAAGCTTAGCATGAGTAAAATGGGCCCAGATGGTATGTGGGCCCCAAAGGAGACTTAAAGTAAACCTGTTTATCTTCTCAAGTATTAAGCATAATGTTACCATAATAATTCACTTCATTAACTATTTCAGATATACAGAATATTTCCCAAAGCATGCAGTCTAAAAAAAAAAAAAGAAGCTTAACAGCGCTGGTACTGTCATGAAAACAGCTAACAACATTCAAAAGTCAATAGCCAATCCCTCCAGGAGGAAGGACAGTGTCAGCATGAATTCATAGAGGATTTGAGGTCTGCAGCCCAGTAATACCTAAATAGTATGCATTTTAAGAGTTTTGGTACATGAATTAATTTTTCAGATTTAACTCCTAAGTTTAGTGTGTCACATTAACTTTAAGCAAAGGTGTTGCAATGAGACCTGATACCTTGCCTTTCACAAATATCATGTAAATTAAAACAAAAGAAACTAAAAGCTTAAAAAAATAGAACTAACTCTCACAATAGAATATTTAGTTTTGTGAAGCACTGTAAGCTATGTTCAGATGAACGGCAAAGGAGTGATAAAAACAAATAGTTAAGCTGCGTTTTTACCACCCATCCCCTCAACCACCTACCTATAAATTACCATGGGGCCACTCAGAGCCACCCACATTGCCATTACCACATGCTTCACGGTGCAGCAATTTTAACTCATGTTCGTTAGGCAGCACCACCTGGCCAATATGCCCATTGAAGTCAGCTGGACCATGCCATAACTGCATGTCGGTTGTGGTGCAGTATTTTGTGTAACATCCTCCTAACCTACTGAATGCCTGCAAATAGCTGCTCCTGCTCCATCTTATGTGTGGTTAACCAAAAGAGGCCTAAATAAAACCTGATGATATTATTCCATTGCTAAAAACAATAGTACGGTTCACAGTGACTCTTATCAACATAACTTTTTATATATCTATATTAGAGTTTTAAACTATATTTTTTTACAGATCTGCATATGCTTACTCATGTATGTTTCTATCATTTAAACTCAAATAAATACTTTAGGGAAAAAAACACATATTTTAATCCTGCAGAATTTTAGTATGAACTTGTTGTGGATATGTGGGTACTCCAGCAGCAGCTGAACATCACAGTTTTGATGGCCATGGTAGAATGTGCATTGGCAAGGAGTAAGCATTGTCACCCTAGGACAGGGAGTGCCTGAGAATATACCTTGCTGGTATGATTTATTAAAAAACAGGACATAAAATAGAAGTGCATTTTTTAACATTACAGGAACACACAAAAAAACATATTTGATTTGAGTGTTTGGGATGAGAAACACCTAAACTGGATTACAGAAAAGAAAAACCTCTAGAAAGAATTTGAATTGCTTAAAAAACATGGCTCCCAACCTCCACACAACATATCACCAGATGAACTGAATTGACTGTGTCGTGTATAATTTTCCCCCCTCTAATTTATATGCAGTGCTACATTACTGTTACAGGTCTCTGCTTTCAAGAGCTCAGACATTGCAGTAAACAGAATTGATTGGAGAATTACAAAGCATTAAGTGCACACAACAGTTATTGTTCCGGGCAGATCACCTTGTGGATCAAGCAAATAACTTCTCTACATTCTAATGCTGGCAGATTCAGAAATCCATGTTAAACTCAAATCAACAGGTTATATTTATTACACAGCAAATGCTTATGCTGAATTTCCTATTACACAGTCTACAGTCTGTGCCGCGTAAATGGCTGTGAAGTTCGTTATAATTAGAGTATTTTCTTTTCATAGAAGGTTGACTTTCTCTGGAGATCAATTAGCCTGCCTCTCAGTTAAAAAGCGAGCAGAGAGAGAGTTTAACCTGCATATTGATTGATGTTTAAATGCTATTGAGGCTGGCATAATAGAGTGTAATGTAGGCTGCGTCCCACTGTTAATATTTCATGATATAGATTTTCTCGTATGTCATATGATGTGACACTTTCAATGAGTTGAATTTTGAACCCAAAACACTTGTCTGTGAGTTACAGCAGGGATCTCCTCAACACGCTTAACGTTGTGTGTCATGTCAGCATCAGTTCCTTCCCTGCCTGCAGCTCAGACATATTTGGTCGTGTTTGTGTCATGTAGCGAGCTTTCAGACCATAGGATTTTTTTGTATTGACAGCCAAAATAGCACACATGAAAATCAGAATATGAAAAATTCACCTCCGTTGGTTATAAGGCCACTGTGATATGTGTGATAATAGATTGTAGGTAGAAACAGTTATTTACATAGTAGCTAAATGACACTTTTTGGCATCATGAACATTGATAGAAAGATAATTACTCTGCAGTTTATTAATTTCACCATGGGGGTACGCAGTTTGTGGTGGTCCTCCTGTTGGTAGTTGTTGAACCCAATGTACCATGATAACCAAACCTTCAGAGTATTAGGAATTAAAAGCAGCTGGCTCATTAAAACTTACCTTTGTCTGTGAAATCATCCTTATATAGGGATGACATTTAGTGGACAGTCTACTGCAATGACTATGGATGCCATGTGCTTTAATAGCAGTGACCATTGCAAATCATTTTCCTATGATGCTTGGTGAACTCTAAAGTCTAAACCTGGACAACCGAGGGAACTTGTATTCTCTTAGCGTTTTCCTTCAAAAGACAGACCCAGAGCGGAGGGATTGCATGACAGGGGAGAGGAATAATCCCTGGAGAAGGGGTTAAAATAAAATGAGAATCAGTTGATTTTAACTGATTGAAGGTTGTTGTCAGGTGTCGGGGAAAAGCCGAATGGGATGGGACAGCAAGGGCTGACGGGTGCACTTGTCAGATAGTCGATAGAGGAAGCAGGTTGCCACTCCCACCCTCCCCTAATTTTGAAGTTGATGGTGGTTGGAATGGTTGTTTATGTCACGGCAGCTTGGCGGGTTAGGGGTCTTTGTGGGTCTGTAAGTGTGAGTCGGTTACAAAATGGGGGGCCATAAGCTGGTATGGTGCCCCCCCCCCCACACACACACCATTGGTGATGGTATTTGTCAGGGGCCCGGCCCCTTGGAACTTAGGATGCTGTAGCTCCCCTCAAGCTGGTGGGGATGCAGCTGGGGACATGGGTGCAGTTGTAGTAAAGGTGTTATTTTGGCTAATGGCCACCCAAAGACCCCTCCCCAGATCCAACAGTCATTCAGATTATTTATTTGTATGTTATTTTGGTTTCTATGTTTGGTAATTGTTATTTGTGTTTGCTAAATAAAGGCCCGCTGTGGCCATTCAAATCCATGTCATGCAGTCTGTGTGTTCATTGGGGTTTCTTAACAGAGAGACATCTCTACAAAATTGTGATTTTCAGAAAGTGTATGCTTGATTTGTCTTTCTCTCTCTCTCTCTCTTTCTTTCTCGCTCTCTCTGTCATTCTTTTTGTCTCTATGGGGTTGATTTACTAACCTTATAAACACGCCACGAACAAGTATACGCCTCTGTAGTGTGTTCCCTCCCAGCATGATCTATTGGTGGAATCTAGACATCTTTGTAGTGTGTACACACCCAGCAGGTGTGTTGTGCAAAGCCCTGCATGAATTGCAAGGTAATGTTGTGTAAATTAGCTCTACATTGTGCTCTACATTAGCTCTAACCTTATAAACACGCCACGAACAAGTATACGCCTCTGTAGTGTGTTCCCTCCCAGCATGATCTATTGGTGGAATCTAGAATATATAAACATACATACATATTTTAAGCTTATTTCATAAAAAGACTTTAGGTTTTGATGAGTAAAATATCATTGCTAAATAAAGATTTTCTACTGAAAGGGACACCTTTGTCTTGTTCCATTAAAGATTTTTGATTTTTGTTTGATGATTTGACTCAACAGAATCTTTAAGAGAAGATGAGGGTAAAGCTCATGAAGAATGAGTTAGATGGAAGAATGGACCACTAAAGCCCACATTTTCAAGAGTTCTAAGCATAAAAAGTAATTGTAGTATGTCAAAGGGCTTTTCTCCAAGCAAAGAGGGAAGGCAGGTTTTTTCTTTTACTTTGCTAGTACTGACACAGTCATATCTACCTGAAGTAAAGTGTACTTTTTTTGTATTAAGGCTACCCTGGTCAGAATACTATCTGCAAGGAGTTTGCATGTTCTCCCTGTACTTGCATGGTTTTCCTCTGGGTCCTCTATTTTCCTCCCACTCTCCAAAGACATGCTAGCAACTAGACATGTGCACTGCCAAAAAATTCGTTTAGTTTCGTTTCGTTTTAAATTCGGATTTAAGGTGGCCAAACACTGTGCAAATTTGCACAGTGGGTGACGCTGTTGGCACCTTTTTGACCAGCATCCATCGATCGAAGGAGCTGGTCTAAAAATCTTTGTAGGAACAGAGCTGGCAGCCAATGAGCTGTCAACTCTGTTCGAGTATTCAGCAAGCGGCTGACGTCCACTCAGAATACAAAGGAAACAGTGGGGATTCCTCAATCAACACGCTCATATTATTAATGGAGGAATCTGCTCTATTGTTTTAATTTAGCCCCCAGGTTGAACAAAACAAAATAGAGCAATGTATGGCGAGATTTAGATTGTAAGCTTGAGGGCAGGGACTGATGTGAACAGGGCTGCCATCAGGGGGGTACGCCCGATACTCATGTAAGGGGCCCAGGCAGCCTGAGGGGCCCGCCCGGGACCCTTACATGAGTATCGGCCGACAGTGAAAGGCGAGGAGGCGGCCAGGCCCCCGCAGTGCCAGAGGAGGCCTGGCTCTAGCAGTGCATGGCCCCAGCATTGGCGATCCAGCAGCTTCGAGACAGGCTGGGGCCCCATCAGCACCACTGCTTGTCTGATGTGGGACCGGACGGAAGTGACATTACTTCCAGTCCGGCAGCAGAGGAGGCCAGGTGTACAGGCACCAGGAGCAGGTAAGAGGAGCTGGGAGGGAGGGAGAGAGGGGGATGAAGCCCTGACCAGCCCACCTGAGACCCCTGCAGAGCCCACCATAGAGAGTAAGCATCACTAATGGTATATTGCGCTGTATAATGTATCATCAGCTATAGAGGAATACAAATCCCAGCAATACATTATACACTGTATGTATAAGGTAATGCTAGGGTATGTTGTATTCCTCTATAGCTGGTGGTATTCTGCATTGTGCTGTATAATGTATTATTGCTGAGATTTGTAGTGCTCTATAGTTGGTGGTATTCTGCATTGATTGCTGTATAATTTTACCTTTTCCATTTCACTTTATTGCACACCACACTTTTTTTTTTTAACTTTCAGTGCTCCAAGCTTGACTGTTGTGACTGGCTCAGTGTCCTCTGTACAGCACTGTGATATATGCCAGAGTTATATCAATGTATAATAATAGTGTGTGACTGTGGGGGGACATTAGAGTGTAAGCTCCTCTGTACAGAGACTGGTGTAAATGGCTCAGTGTTCTCTGTACAGCACTGTGGAATATGTCAGCGCTATATAAATGTATTATTATTATTATAATACAGGATTTATATAGCGCCAACAGTTTGTGCAGCGTTTTACAATATAAGGAAGACAATACAATTCAAGACAAGATGGTAAGGAGGGTACGATCTAAAAGGGAGGGGAAAGTGATACATGAGGAGGTTATCCACATAAATGTAGAATAATAACAGTGTGACTGGCTCAGTGTGGCGGCAGTGCGGGGGAAGGGGGGGTGGCGGTCTAAAGCCATGTAAGGGGCCCCAAAATGTCTGATGGCTGCCCTGGATGTGAATGTAAAGCAGTGCGGAATTGTCAGCACTATATAAATACCTGTAATAAATAAATAAAACAAAAATAAGATCACATTGGCTAGTTTTGTTTTGTTGTGTTTTCAAACCTAACAACAACAATGTAATATATTGCAGATTACCAGCACTTAGATGTGGTGGCTACATTACATTTCTTTCCTAATTTTTTTTTTTTTTTGCTTTTTTTAA
>NW_017306994.1:1312956-1320781 GCF_000935625.1 Nanorana parkeri
ATATATATGTATATATTATATATAGAGTACTGTGTAAATGTTTATTGTTTATTTAACAGAAGAAAAATCCAAATCAAATCAATATTTGGTGTGTCTACCCTTTGGCTTCAAAGTAGCACCAATTTTTACACTTCCACAAAGTCAGGGATTTTGTAGGATTAGAGTCATGTGTATGATAAACCAATTATACCAAGCAGGTGCTAATGATCATCAATTTCATAGGTAGGTTGAAATACAGTAATTTCAGTCAGAAACAGCTGTGCAGAAGGCTTAAAACTGGGTGAGGAACAGCCAAACTCTACTACTAATGTGAAGTTGTGTAAGACAGTTTCAGGTGACAGGTCATACACCATGGCAAGACTGAGCACAGCAACAAGACACAAGGTAGGTATACTGCATCAACAAGGTCTCTGCCAGGCAAAGATTTCAAAGCAGTCTAGGATTTCAAGATGTGCTGTTCAAGCTCTTTTGAAGAAGCAGAAAGAAATGGTCATTGTTGAGGACACAGTAGACACAATGGTCGGCCAAGGAAACTTAATGTGGCAAATGAAAGACACATGCTTACTTCCCTTCGAAATCGAAAGATGTCCAGCAGTGCCATCAGCACCGAACTTGCGGAAACCAATGGGACCCAGGTAGACCCATTTGCTGTCTGGAGAAGTCTGGACAGAAGTGGTCTTCATTGAAGAATTGCAGGCAAAAAGCCATACCTCCGAAGTGAAAACACGGCTAAGTGACTCAACTATGCATGAATACATAGGAACTGGAGTGCATAAAAATGTCAGCAGGTGCTCTTGACTTATGAGTCAAATTTTGAAATAATTGGCTGTGGCAGGAGACAGTTTGTTCACCAAAAGGTTGGAGAGCAGTACAATAATGAGTATGTGCAGGCAACAGTGAAGGTGGAGGTTCCTTGCAAGTCTGGGACTGCATTTCTTCCAGTGGAGTTGGAAATTTGGTCAGGATCAATGGTGTCCTCAATAATGAGAAATACAAGCAGATACTTATCCATCATGCCATACTATCAGGGAGGCATGTGATTGACCCCCACATTTAGCATGCAGCAGGACAATAAGAACTATCTTCAGCATAAGGAAGAACAAGGAGTCCTGGATGTGAGGGTTTGGCCCCTACAGAGTCCTGATCTTAACATCAAGTCTGTCTGGGTTGAGACAAAGAGACAGAAGGATCTGAGGCAGCCTACATCCACAGAAGATCTGTAGTTACTTCTCCAAGATGTGTGCCGAGTTCCTTCAAAAACTGTGTGCAAGTGTACATAGAAGATTTGATGCTGTTTTGAAGGCAGAGGGTGATCACACTAAACATTGATTTGATTTGAATTTCTCTTCTGTTTATTTACTTTCCATTTTGTTAATTGATAAAAACAAACTATTACCATTTTTCCCCGAAAGCATTCTTATTTTACATCATTTTTTCACACCTGCCTAAAACTTTTGCACAGTACTGTATCTAGTGACAGAGCTGGAATAAAATGGCAGACAAGGTGGTAGAAGGGCAGTTTACAGATTTGGGTGGATTGATGTTGAAGAACGTGTAGTTATTGATGCAGAGGTACACAGTGTTGACTGTTAGCATTTTCAGCAATTGGGGATAGTGAGGTCTGATGAACCTCAAACTGTGCGGAGAGAATGGAGGAGTTATACTCAACACAGTACTGCCCTCATTTCTCCCAACATTCACAAGTTGGTACCCAAAATGGTCAGATCAAAATAAGTCTATGCTGGGCAGTCATTAAAGGTGACAGATTTGACAAAGGGCAGTCCAAACTAGAAGGGATGCAGACATATAATAAACTTCAACTATCTAGGGTCTTCAAAGGACTTGAAGGCCCTGTCATAAATGGTCTGGAGTGCAGCTTAAGGCTCCATTCACACAGGGCTTAATGCTGTGGAGGGAATTCCGGCCAGAAGAACCTATGGATTTTTGCAGCAGGAATCCCAGTTGCCACCACTTAAATGCGGCTGCTGTACCCATTCAAGTATGTAATTGTGCCTTGTACGATTACATGTGAACTACCATCTTGTCATTAACTTGAATGGTTACAGCAGCTGCATCATAATGGGCACACCTGGGGTTCCGGCCGGACTCTATGGTGGTTACTTGCTGCAGGAATCCATGGCTACAGCACAAGTTACCATGTGCCTTAGGAATACACAAGCTTACTGAGAGTCACCCTAAGAGAGCTAGTGATTCCTGAAACATCAGATTCTACTTAATCTTCATGTTTGTTAGAGTCTGAACTAAACAGTTAGCGGTTGATTTCCATTAAGACCTACAAATGACGTATGTATGCATGGATAATATATGAAAGGCTAGCAATTCTGCCTATGTTTGCAGTTCCAATTATTCATTATTATCCTTACATAATCATAAAACTAACTATTCCTCTCTCTCTAGATAGAAAGATAGATAGATAGATAGATAGATAGATAGATAGATAGATAGATAGATAGATAGATAGATAGATAGATAGATAGATATGTACACACACACACACAAAATACTATATAAGCACTATAAGAGATATTAGGCTCAATTTGCTGAGCTATAACATATATGTTTTTGCCATGAGAATTACAATTCTTCATACAATATGTTTTTGGCCCAACAATCACTATTTACAGCCATGTGACTGCTATTTATAGCTCTTATTGACTGTCATTGCTGAAACTTAAAGCACGTAACATTCTCTATAGCTTAGTGAATTAAACCTATTAAAATAGGTTTCAAAAACCATAGATTGTAATTCAACTATAAAAATACAACAGTTCTCCTAGGAAATTATTGTATTTTATGATCATACCATAAGACTTGATTCCTGCAGCAAGTAATGCTGCAAATAAAATCCGTAATTGCAGCTTCCTTTCCAAGGAGTGATTGTGGGTGAATCTAAGGGTGAAGCTACATAATTTTAAAAGTACCTACAAAATACATTTGAAACCAATGATGTGGTTTATTGCTGAATTATAAACAGACTTAAAATAGATATATAGGATTCACAAGGCGAAATACTAAATATATCATAATAACAATAATGAGCTGCAAGCAATGTAATAATGTTTGTGATTGCAGATCTTTCTAATCGCATTAACATTACTGTATCTGTCATAATCCGTGAGGCAAGGATGCAATTTCAATTACCATTTTGCTAAACAATTCCCAAAGCACCTGCAAATTTTACACATGCCTCTGCTTACGATGTAATATACATGAAACAAGGACATCCTTAAAGAGAATAGTTTTCAGCGCCTTTAGATTCCCAGCAGTGGGGCTATGTCAAAACTTCTATTCTGATGCACAGAGAAAAAGCCATTCCCCAAGGGACTGCATATGAAAACACGGGCAGAGGTTCCTGCTGAAAATAATCCAGCCGATCGATACAATCTGGATCGTTGCCATTTTTCTTGTGTTAATTTGTGTTCACCCAGCTCCCCGATGATAAGGCTTCTTGCATGGCATATGCATCTAAGGAGTCTCTAGGGAGAAAGGCCTGTCAGGCTGATCTCATTGCCCCAGGATTGGCACAGCTTCAGAATGCATTCATGAATAAGCACAAATCACATACACAGGAGACTGCAGAAGAAAATCGATTCACCATCATGAGAAAGTGACCACACTTATCTCAGGGCCAATTATTTTCTCTGCAGGTCGTTAGTAGACATTTTTTTTATTGGTGTTTTGCGCTGATTATCGGGGGGATACTATGAGGAAGGGTACATTATTGGTTGGTTCAATACATTGTTGACTCTTTGCATGCCAGTAGGATAGTATCTAGACATTGCAAGTAGCTTTTTATATGTTGGGCTTACCTGTGTTTATTCATATATTATTTTATGAATAGTTGTGATAATCATACCTTTTCTATGGCCCTTATTTATTACTGTGTCTGAAGTAAGCATCTTACGTACAGTATTTCCTTATGACTGCAAATCAGATTCACACCTGCATCCCACATTTTAACCTTTTCGCTGTAAAGCCCTCCGGAAAGCCTCTGCTGGCCACACCATTTTTGCAATTTTTCCCTTTGTTTTGATTTTCTATTGCTGCATTGCTAACGTTTGTAAAAGACCCCCAAACCATATATTTTCTGGAAGCACCGGCCCGTTAGAATAAAAAGATAGTGCTACTAATTTTGTAGGTCCTGCAATAATTGTGCAAATGTTTATCAAATCAATATGAAACCGATAAAAATACACAATTCAATTGGTAAAGTCACACTAAAATCAGTATCAGTGCACAAAAAAATAATTTTCCAACTAAATCTAAAAGATAAAACTGTATTGAGTAAATAAATAACAAATATTTGTAGCTTTTAAATTGTGTCTTTTTGCAAAACGGTAAAAAAAATGAAGGAACCCAAAACTGTAAATAAGCGATATATGTTAAAAACAGTTTGTGCACTGTACTGGTGTATGTGTTGTGATAAAATGATACAGGCATATATTTAATTGCAACAATGCACATAAATGTGTCACAATGCTTTGCCATGCGCTGCCACAGTTAAATTAATGTTATTTTAAAAAGCAAACAAAAAAATCAAGCACTGTGATGTGTTCTAACAATGCAGCGCAGTGCATGCACATGGTCTACACCACAATATGGTGCACACTGTTGCATGTGTATGTTATCTGTGTGTGTGTGGGGGGGGTTGTGTTTTATTCTTTATTATTATTGACTTTTTAATTATTGTTTTATTTATTTTTTCACTGTTGGGGGCTTTCCTTTTTTAAATAGAAAGATAAATTGAGGACACAGAGTCCTCAATCTCTTTTTCGGCAGCCCCTGTTCTAAATGAATGTAAAGCACTCAGTAAAGAGGCTTCCCATTTATTTGGAAACTGATGATAGTAAAATAATTACTATCACCAGTTTCTGAATGGGTGAAAGCCTCCATACTGACTCCTTCTCCCCATTGAGAAACTCATGAATGAACAGGAAGTGAGGTAAAGCACTTCCTGTTCATTCATAACTGTGGACACATAGTGCTATGTGTCCCCAGTTGTACACAAATATTGGATTGAGTGTAGTGGATATTGGAGTGATCAACTCCAGTGTTTTTTCTGCCCAGATGATCAGTAAATATCACAGATATTTACTTAACCTCCGCTAGGTCATGAACAGAGACTCTGTCATCCCCTCTGGCAGGGAGTGTCTGGACAAGAAGTGCTTCACTCTGGAGTTAGACTGCAGTATGCACAGTATTAGGTGCCCATGACTATAAGCTTTAAAGGGTAATTCCCGTTTTCCACCATTTCCCTGCTAAGAAGTGCTTCTCATTGGTCAGCGTGGTCAGGTTACCGGGCTGACCAATGAATGCTCACCATTTGTGAACATTATTTTATATACAGAATACAAGGCTGCAATGCTGTGTATGGATCGTACACCAGCTGCAGCAGGGGGGTGGTGGTTATCCCAAAACTATGAATAGCAAAGGGGGCAGAGGGGACCAATTTATGGGGGTAATTTTTGTTGCCCACATTTGGTGGGAAACTAAAATTACCCTTTAATGGATATTGTAATCATTGGAGATCATGATGCATATTTCAATTACACTTAATTAGTTAATTAATTAATTAATTACAACAAGTACCCTATAGATTTCCATTAGCATTATGTAGGGACATATACAAAAAACATGATAGCAAACACAAACAATGATAATGTTTATATTTAAGACCAACTTTTTCTCTACAATGTTAGACTACTGTAATAGGATTAATATCTGATGATAATGAGGGTCGTTATATAGAGGAGGTGAAGTCACTGGTAGTGTGGAGTCAAAATAATGACTTGCAGCTGAATAGTAAGAAAACTAAAGAAATGATTGTAGATTACAGAAGAAAATGTGTTATGGTGAACTAAGGATAGATGGCAAGTAGTGTTGGGCTCAATGTTCAAGTTGAACAAGAGTTCAACTTGAACATCGCCAGTTTGTGTGTTTGGCGAACACAAGAACTATCAGGGCGTTTGGCGCCTGTTTGCCCACCGAGCGCCCCACAAGGCACTGTGCACCGCACAGTGCCTTGTGAAGCCCTGACTGGCTAAGGCCATGCACCTGATCATAGGTCCGGTGCAAGACTTTGCCCAATCATGTCACAGTGCACTGAAGAGCCATGATTGGGCAAAGTAATGATGACCTGTCAGGTGCCATCCAACTGTAAACAGTTGGATGGAGTTAGCTAGCTGTCACAACTAGCTCTGCCCAATTGTTTAAATTAACCACCATTTGTCAGAATGCCATTCTGCAGCGGGAGTTCATCGCGAGCGGTCAGGTCAGCGGACATCAGGTTTTTTTTCTATTATTATTTCTATTTGTTTTTTCTTGTTTATTTTGTTGAGTCGTCATCGTGGAGAATGCTGGACATCATGATTGACCCTACAATATGTCGTTGGATATATTTTACAATAAAGGAATTGTCAAAATCCTTTGTTGCATTTTTATTTCAATTAAAGGATTTTCCCTAAAAGTCTGGACTTTTTATTTATCTTTTATTTAACCCTTTAGTGAATGGATAGGGGTACAAGTATCCCTTACTCATTCACAAGGGAGGGGGGGCGCATCTGGGTGCCCCTTTATTAAAGGGGTACCCCAATGTGAACGAGCCCCCTACCTGCATCCCCACAACCAACACCCCAGGGCTTGTGGGAAAGCGGCCCTTGTCCCCATCAGCATGGTGAAAAGGTGCTTTTCCAGGGGCAACCCTGGAAAAGCACCCGCCCAGTGCTGAGGGCATGTGGCCTGGTATGGCAGGGAGGGGGGCCGCTCGCTCGTCCCCCCCCTTTCCTGCCCTGCCAGGCCTGTGCTCGGATTAATGGTTTGGTATGGAATTTTAGGGGATATACCACGTCTTTTTTCCCCATTTTTGGGGGTGGGGTTCCTCCTTAAAATTCCTACCAGACCTCAAGGGCCTGGTATGACTTTGAGGGGGAACCCCACTCACTTTTAAAAAATGTTTAACTTGGGGTCCCTCCTATAAATTCTTACCTGATCTAAAGGGTCTAGTATGACTTTTGGGGGGAACCCCACACTTTTTTTTTAAAATGGGGTCCCTCCTAACTTTCCTACCAGACCTAAACGGTCTGGTATTGCTTGGGAGGGGGAACCGCACACCTTTTTTTTTCCCTTTATAAATGTATTTTTTTTAAAATAAATATCATTTTTGCTGCAGCAGGTTCTATACATTGTACAGATGTGCCACTTTACAGGCAGTTTAAGTGGACCCCCCACGCACAATATTTAAAGGAATTTTTGGGGTGCCGCGAACGAGCACATATAGGCGATCGGCGGGCTATGGACCCGCTGATCGCCTATATGTGAAACACCCGGTACCGGGTGTTCGCATTGGACGGGTCTTTTCTGCCCGTGCGTGCCCGCTAGGGGGGCGCGCGCGAGCAGAAAAAAATTGCCGTCTGGAGACGGCAACCCGCAGATGCTGCTGTGCCGTTCGTCCGTTTTTTTACTACGGGCGGACGGCAAGAGGTTAAGCAATGTTAAAATCACTGCTTCTTTAAAAACTGTATTTTTTAAAAGTGTTTTTTTTTTCATTGATTCCTGTCCCCCAGGACAGTTCCCGGATCCTCATACCTTTTTAATGGCCAATAACTTGCATATAAGGCTTCAAAATGGGGACATTTAATTTTCAGAGTTCTGGTCCCATAGACTTGCATTGAGTTCGAAGTTCGAGTTCAAACTTTTTTCCTGTTCGAAAGTTCCAACTCGAACCAAACTCAGGTGTGTTAGGCCCATCACTAATGGGGAGTGGATAGTATCAAGTTCTTGGCAGTGCATTATGCCCAGGATTTAA
>NW_017306994.1:1320931-1342271 GCF_000935625.1 Nanorana parkeri
CAAATGCTGAAAGGCATTTGTTTTTGTAAAGATTGTATGGCAATATGGACAACCTAAGAACTTGATGTAAAATTCTATCCTAGCTCAACTGGCTGCTCTAGTTGTACAGGGGCAGATCGGAGGAGTTTGCGTCGGGTAGTGAGGACGGCTGAATGAATTTTGGGCTCTTCACTACCTGACTTGAGAAACGCCTATTCAGAAAGACTTTTAAAACTGGCTTTAAAGATCAGGAATGACTTTACACACCCTGGGAATCATTTGTTCACATTGCTTCCTTTTGGTAAATTGCATAAAATATTGACACACGGGAAAGGTTGGGAATTTGGGTGGTTTATTTTTGCTTTATAACCCGCCGGGGGTGGAATAGTGATATTTTATAAAGGTATTTTAAGTTGTTGTGAAAATTGTATATTTTTAGTATACTATATATTATCTTGTTGGGTTTTAGTAAAACTAGGTTACAGAATTTTATGCTGCTTAGGAGTGGTGCCAAACTGTATTTTGCTGCATCTTGCATGCAATGACAAATAAAGTATCTTATCTTACCAGTTTTGAGAATTAAAACCATGATGTGGCTGTAAACTATGCAAGGTCCTGCTAAGAAAGATAAGGTTGGGGTTTTTTGCTTGAGCTACAGAGGCTATTGTGCCTCCTCTCACATTGTACTTTCTCCCTCTTTGTTTCTGCTCTTGTGAAGTGTTAGCTAGCCAGGGCAAAAATAAGGTAAATAAACACAATGTTTAAATGTAATGCTTTGGGAGAACAGCTTATAGCTGGGATAGGCAACTTAAAGTGTACTGTAAGTGTAATGTGAACGTGTGAATGGAAACATTTGGAAAAGGTTGCTAACCCCTGGTTTACAGGGTGATTGTCATGTGTGCAACAAAATCTGGGTGTGGCTTAATTAGTAAGGGGTGTGACTTTACACACCATAAAAAAATGTTCAGCAGACATAGAAAATTGTGCAGCACACTTATTGAAAAAGAACAGATGCCAAGAATCACTTTCAGGTTTCAAGAAGAAGTAGTATCTTGTTGTGCCAATGCAGCCATAATAACAGATACTGAGAATTACAGTAGATCAGCATGTTGCAAGAAAAGTGCTACTTTGCAGCATCCATACATACATAATAATACATACAGAAGGTCATGGCCTGAAATTGCTTCCTGCTATGGCTGACATAAAAAGAACAATGTAAGTGTTCACATTACAATTGGTGCTGCTTGAGTAATAGCAATAAAAACTGGGAATGCAATGTATATAGGCTATAGAATATTTGTATATGGATATTTTATATATGTGTGCTAAGTACTTAGGTTTGCCACTTCTTTCTTGATCCAAACAGCAATTTCAGCACTCTTCTTCTGTGTGGAGTTCAAACGCAGGCACTCTTCTCCTGCTGCTCCTTTTCACTGGAAATAGAGTTTCTGTAAACGTTATAGGAAAAATGATGACCCGGCTTATTCAGCTCCAAAAAACGGACACCTAGCACTTCATACACTGTGTGAGATAATAGTGAGTGATAATGCAGGGTATTTATAAATTCTTCTTTCATTCCTCTAGCTCAGTTTTTCATTCCCAGCATGTACACATGTATACAGTAAGCATTTACATGTGTACACGTGTAAATTAGTTTGAAATACTGACAACCGATGCAGAATTTTCTACTTTGTTTTAATGTAGTTGTACATGTGCTTATAATATACACTGCCTGTCCAAAAAATAGTCACCATCTGGATTTAGCTAAGCAAATATGTAAGAGCTTTTGGAGTTGCTTCAGTTAGTCAGGTTTCCGCAACGTAATGCACCCAAAAAATGAGGTCAGCTTGACAATGCCAGGATTCATTGGGCTCATTTTGTGAAAGAGTGGTTCAGGGAGCATGAGACATAATTTTCACATATGGATTGACCACCACAGAGTCCAGACCTTTACCTCATTGAGAATTTTTGGGATGTGCTGGAGAAGACTTTACACAGTGGTCCGACTCTCCCATAATCACTTCAAGATCTTGGTGAAAAATTATTGCAACTCTGGACGGAATTAAATGTGAAATTGCATAAGTTTATCAAAACAAGGCCATGGCAAATGCGTGCCATAATTAAAGCTAAAGGTGGTCCAACGAAATATTAGAGTGTGTGAAAATTTTTTGTCCATGTGCATGAGCCCATTATGTGACAACTGATGCTACTACTGAGCCACAGAGAACCAAAAGGCAAAGGGTTCCTGGGTTCAATTCCAGAAGAAGCTCCCTGCAATGTAAGAAATATCCAGGAGATGAGCTAGGAGCTGTGGGGACGGGTGGGGCTAAGTCATGTGTCTCCCAAAAATATCAGCATTGGCTAGAAGTAGCTTAAAGAGGAACTGCACCCCACCTGGATAAATTAAACTGTCTGCAAATGGGTGAGACATGATGGGGGAAAGAAGCAGAGAAGATGAAGTTCATTTAGTGGGTGAAGGTCCACTTTAATGTAAATAAGCATTGGTTTCGTTCATAAACATTTCAATAGATGCAAGTTTGTAGGGCGAGTTTAGAAAAGAAAAGTAAAGATTTTATTATAAAAGGCAAAACTTCCTTTCAGATGATTATCAGAAACTTGTATACGTAAGGCCCACCAGTGTTGCTTCCACGAGAAACTTCTAGGAGTAAAAATGCTGAGCTATAAATCCACATAAGCCCACAGATACTCTGTCATTGTAGCCATATGCTGGAGCTGACAGATTGCCAGTCCAGGCACACAACACATCAAACATTGGCAGGCTCTGTACTTATTAAAGAACATTTTCTAGAAAAACAACCCGTATTCATACACCATAATACTAGAAGTCACAATTTTAACTGTAGGTCTCGTAAAATAAGTTGAGACTGTCAGTTTAGCTAGAAATCCCCTTTAAATATATACAAATTAATATTACTGTTAGAATCCCTCGCTGATTACCTCTATGAATTTCTGTACTGCCCTCATATTGCCTTAGCAATAAAAGAAACATTAAGCCGTAAATTTTATGTGAGGCTGTTAGGACCCCACAGAGGCTGATTGTGATGCTCGCTCCTGTACAAGTGGTCAGAGTGTACAGCTGGCTAGTGTAGCTTCCCCTGTAGCAGGCCTACAGGTACTTGGTTGACCCTAGGACTTATTACACTATGCTATACTCTCTGGTCAGGTAGCACAAGAGACTGAGCAAGGGCAGAACAAGAGTTCCTGTGATCTAGGAAGATACAGAAATACACAGAGGATGGTGGGACAGGTGGAGAGTAATCAGACAGACATAGAAAGAGGTCGGTCCAGATGACGGGTAAGAGGCATTGTCAGTAAACAGGCAAGGCAAGATTCAAGAACAATACTAGCAGCTAGTTAGGGACATGAAGAAACCTTTCAAAAGCACGGATGCAGGGCCAGTGAGGTATAAATAAGGTGCCAGCTTACACAGGGCCAATGGGAGGCAGGGAGGGAGGAGAATACTGCAGGCATTGCTAAGCAAGAGAATGCTTAAAGTCAAGATTGCAGATGGGGCCATGTTGCCAGGCAGAAGTAGCTACATGGCCTGGGCAATAGGATGCTGAGCGGAACAGCTGCTTGAGTCAGCTTGAGAAGCGCAGGAAGAAGCTGAATAGTGTTGGACCGAACAAGGTCAGCCCATCTGTGATTCGCTCTCTTAAAAATGTATGTATATCTAAAACCTTTTTTTAAGTTTTATCTAAATCCTGCTAGGGAGATTCCCCTCATTGGCAGTTGTCATTAAAATATTTGTCCCAATTTGAAGATCTCCCTTCATCTTTTGCTCAAATGACAACTCTAAAATGTAGAATTTCCTCTTATTTTCTGTCTTGGTGACAGTGGTTACCAGGACAGATAGGGGGATGAATCTCCCCAACAGGGATACAAACCACTGTGGCAGGGGGTATAACCCTTCTTTCACTCCATCCAAATAGTGTCTTTACATACACCTTTAAAGCTCATTCAATGGTAATATAGCAAATCGATGCAGAAGATGTCAGAAAGCCCGGAATATGACTGAAAGTGAGTCTTATTTCCTGGCAGCATCAAATGAAGACAGATGTACTTGATCTCACACAAGAGTAACATGTGTACTTTCATAGAGAGACAGAACCATATGTCTGCACGGCTTTTATTACTCAGTGCAGGATGCTGCAAGTCAGTCTGCATATCCCACTTTCATCTATTCATTGCCCTGTCTTTCCAATTAGAAATCATTGCCTGAATCAGCATCACTTGGCTCAACACAGAGCCAAATACGTAATTTAATAGTAATTACTGGTGCAAAATTATCTTTTATCTGAAAAAAAATTCTCATGCGTTTGACTGTTGGTACAGTGTTAGCCTGATAAATGCTTTGGAGATGCAGGTCATGTAACAAATCACATTGCACTAAAAGAATCTCGGTACAGAATCACTGTACAATAATAATTACTGTTAGCCTTTTATTGCTCTTTTATATTTATGCTTATCTATTGTTAATAATTAAAAAAAGTAAGATGCATTTCTAGTGTTATGCACCTTAATTGGTGTATGATCCTAAAGTTTCTACCCATCTCGTATTTTGCCGACCCAAACTGTCACACATCTGCTCTATTGATCAGGAAGTGAGTGAACACATACCGTCACTCGCTCACTTCCCGATGAACTCCCTGCAGAGAGTGGTAACTGTCAGTCACCGCTCCCCACAGGGATCCCCCCCCTCCCCTGTCCGATCCTCCAGCACTGACTTGAGGAACGGACAGGGGAGGGGGCGAGCACAGCTGGCTCTGCCTCTAAATAGGCAGAGTCCACTGTCAATCAGCCAGCTGGGTGGATCTCTGCAGTATTGTTGGGATCTGTCCCAGCTGCGGTGCTCTCAGTATACAGCAAGCTATAGCTCGCTACATACTGAGCTTTGGGTTATGGGAGGAAATTACTATATGTTCTCCCGTGACCCTTAAGAGAACTATGGGACAAAAAGGTTACTCCATAGTTCTCTTTTAAGGTCTGAGACTTTTTGCTGTGCTTGGTTCACAGTAATCTATCTTCAAGAATTCTAAGAGTTGAAAGAAAGTTTGTAGGAGAATATAAATGCAGCACACAGATTCAATTTTTCACACATTTCTCCTAACTTGGGGTGATACAGGCAGAGAGGAGGGCACAGAGTGTGGAAAAATGTACAGGCTGAAAAAAGTGATTGGCAGAAGGATGGACAAAAACAGAGAACAACATGCAGCAACAGGGTTCTTAATAAGCTTGATTTTTTAAATTTTTTTTTGTAAAAGCAGATATTTTAGTACATCTGGGTGTAAGTCAGCAGATGAATAAAAAGAGAATCTAAAATAAAATTTAATTTTTAGTTGATAAATTCCTTAGTGGGTACCTAATCTTGAGGATGGTCCTCAAGGGTTACCTTGGCCTTAAAAATTGGAAATCACTGTACTAATGGAGAACATCTGTTTTAATGATAGCTTTCCTCTAATTACTGGAACTCTGATTGTATAGACTTGTATATATTTTAAGACCATAACCTTTTGTTCCATCTCATTAGTTTCCTAGCCTCCTAAGCCATAGCATTTAGTATTCTGAACCTGTTCTCTGTCTGCGATCCTTATCTTTCTCTTTCCAATAGGCTCAGTGTTGTAATGTCCTTACACAGACTCTAAATGACTATCAGCTCCTAATCTCTCTATATCAGATCAGCAATGATTATGCTTGATCTGTTGGGACAACCCTCCTCCTCTCTCTCACACTACATATTTATGTGTTCACTTCAATATGTTTGCTGCTCATCTCAGAAATGCAGCATGTCAGACCCTCACAGTAAAACACTCATCACTTATCATCGTTATCCAACATTGTGTCACACGGATCTTACTTTCTATTGATTTCATCTAGGATTGACATTAACTGCATTGTTAACCTTTGTAAAGATGAGGGGCAAGGCTTGTATCATCTTGACTGGATGGTTTTATAGCTTCATAACTCTTGACCTAGCTTCAGGGAGCATTAGGGGGCACCTGCCCTGTATCCACAGGCTGTACTGGAGGGTTGTATCCTCTTTCTTTGTGTTATACAAATTCACTGAAGATAGCTACGGTTAAAAAATGGACAAAGACTTCTTTTCATGTTACTATTTAGAGATTACAGTGCTAAACATGGTTGTAGAAAAAGTCTGAAGGCAATAGAATCTAGGACAGCCTAGATCTTTCTAACTAGTCCCAAAACTATTCCTTTTTTTTTTAGGTATGCTTTAAAATCTAAACAGCTTTGATAATTTGTATGCCTCATGAATGCAAGTGGTTACCCTATGTATGTAATTTGATTACTATAGATAGGATAGATAGTCCTTGGTCATCCTCATTACCTGCAAGAAAGGAACTGAGTTGCCCTCTCACACCTTCATGCACCTATGACAAAAAAAATAAAGAAGATGCATGGAAAGCTGGAATTGAAGGTTGGAAACGTTGGATAAATGGTTGTTGGTGGCCATACTTTCCTTTGAAGATTGATGGATGTCTCTTTGCAGCATGCATGCATTGAAATATTTGGCCACTGATCTCTGTGGGGTTGATTTACTAAAGGCATACAGGCTGCCCACTTTGCAAGGCAAGGGAATTTTCCCTTAGCTTAGTGTATGCGGTGAAGCTCTGCTGATTTCCAAAAAAAAATTGGTTTTTTTTTCTTGCACACGATTGGGTATATTTTGCAAAGTAATTTTCACCACATTCACTAAGATAAGGGGAAATTCCCCTGAAGAGTGAACATTCCTTGCCAAAGTGAACATTTGCCTTTAGTAAACCAATCCCTGTGACAACATTAGCCTTGAATATTGACATCCTACTTCTTGTCTAAAGTAAGGGGAAGGATGGGCACCAAATGTTGTACAGGACTGCTTAAGGACTCACATAACGAGTCAAAACAACCAATCAACCATTTTTCCACACAAAAATATTTTACAGTTATGCTTGCAGAAGACATGATGTCTCTAGAAACAGATATTTTATTATTATTAATAGATGCCAAAGAACAACACAGTGAACAGAGGATCCAACATATGGCCATGGCTTGCTTCATTAAAAAAATTCTCGTTATTTTGATCTCCACTGTTTATTTTTCTTCATTGGGGACATATTTCTTTAATTGTTGTGTTAATTTTCTTATGTCTAATTGACAAAAGATCCAGATGGACTAAATCTTCTTGGTCTCAGTATGTATTAGGAAGAGCCATGGACCATTTATTTGTCTATTAACACTATAAACGGTTGAGGAACTTCATCTGTAGGCATAAAACCAGCATTTAAACTATCAGCTGCCAGTCATTACGATGCTGTCAACAGCCATTTTAGGGGCGATGATTTTCAGTGGTGTTCTATTACACAGCCCAAATAAAGCTGTTTAACATTTTTGAAATCTCAACATTGAATACAAAATATTTTTGAATCAGTATACTCAACTACTAGAGCATTTTTTGTGCATTAGTACATTACAATTGCCATGTAAATGGCTGTTATTTATAGACCTCTCTAAACAAAAAAAGAAATTGGTTATAAAATAAATGTTTTAACATGGTCACTTATCCCATGGGCGATTATATGGGCTTATTCAATAAATAATGGCAAACCTCAAAATAATGATATCCAGTACACAGTAATTTATTGCAACCAATTGACAATCACCTGCATGGCCACAGGTGTGTAAAATCAAGCACCTAGGCATGTAGACTGCTTCTACAAACATTTGTGAAAAAATGGGTCACTCTCAGAAGCTCAGTAAATTTAAGTGTGGTACCGTTATAGGTTGCCAGCTGTGCAATAAGTCCATCCGTGAAATTTTATTTGCTACTAAATATTCCATGGTCAAATGTTAGTATTAATATAACAAAGTGGAAGCAACTGGGAACAACAGCAACTTAGCCATGAAGTGGTAGGCCATGTAATATGACAGAGTGGGGTCAGCACATGCTGAAGCGCACAGTGCGCAGGAGTCGCCAACTGTCTGCAGAGTCAATAGCTAAAGACCTCCAGACTTTGTGTGGCCTTCAGATTGGCACAACAACAGTGCGTAGAGAAATTCATGGAATGGGTTTCCATGACCGAGCAGCTGCATCCAAGCCTTACACCAAGTGCAATGCAAAACATTGGATGCAGTGGTGTAAAGCATGTCACCACTGGACTGTAGAGCAGTGGAGGCGTGTTCTCTGGAGTGACGAATCGTGCTTCTCTGTCTGGCAATCCACTGGACATGTCTGGGTTTGTCGGTTGCCAGGAGAATGGGACTTGCCTGACTGCATTGTGCCAAGTGTAAAGTTTGGTGGAGGGGGGGGATTATGGTGTGGTGCTGTTTTCAGGGGTTGGGCTCGGCCCCTTAGTTCCAGTGAAGGGAACTCTTAAGGCATCAGCATACCAAGACATTTTGGACAATTTCATGCTCCCAACTCTGTGGGAACAGTTTGGGGATGGCCCCTTCCTGTTCCAACATGACTGTGCACCAGTGCACAAAGCAAGGTCCATAAAGACATGGAAGAGCGAGTTTGAGGTGGTGGGACTTGACTGGCCTGCTCAGAGTCCTGACCTCAACCCGATAGAACACCTTTGGGGTGAATTAGAGCGGAGACTGTGAGCCAGGCCTTCTCATCCAACATCAGTACCTGACCTCACAAATGTGCTTCTGGAAGAATGGTCAATCATTCCCGTAGACACACTCCAAAATTTGTGGACAGCCTTCCCAGAGGAGTTGAAGCGTTTATAGCTGCAAAGGGTGGGCCAACTCAATATTGAACCCTACAGACTAAGACTGGGATGCCATTAAAGTTAATGTGCGTATAAAGGCAGGCGTCCCAATACTTTTGGCAATAAAGTGTGTATATTTATATTTAAATTTTTATTTTTTTTATTTTTTTCCTCATGACATCATTGAGAAGGGTCATACCCTGAGTCAGATAATGTTTCAGGTTCTGGAGAGGAGAGAAAGCTTTAAGCAACAAGATCAGCTTCTTTCAAACTTTACACCAAATCAAGTAAAACTAGGACTTTAAAGTAGAACTCTAGGGAAAAATCTTAATCCTCGCAGGGGGCTGCTGCAGGGGTTAAGTGCTTGTTTGTGTCTAAGTTAAAAAAAAAGTTATGTTCATCTGAACCTCGGATCTGGCCGGCTGTGACAGCACTACCCCCAGCCAGTGTATAGAATGTGATGACTCAAGGATCCTTAGACCGCTGGAGTGGAGGGAGAGCTAGGTGGAAGGGACCAGTCTAAAAGCCAGTCGTCCCCAAGGATCAGGTGAGTATAATTTATTTTAACCCAAATAAGCAAAAGCGCACTGGAAGGGTAGCCCCACTGCAGGGGTTAAAAAAGTGTCCCAGTGTACTGCTTTAACATACATCTATTTTACATAGTTACATAGTATTTGAGGCTGAATAAAGACACGGGTCCATCAAGTTCAACCTATTGTGTGTATGTTTTGGATTCTGCATGTGTATGTGTGTGTACGAGTCCCTGTGTGATCTTATTTTTTAAGGGTACCTGTACCTCTGTATGTTACAGTCTCTGAGGAAATTGTCTAAATGCATTTTGAATGATTCAACACTCTCAGCTGATACCACTGCTTGTGGCAGAGAGTTCCAGACCCTAACCATTCTAACTGAAAAGAAGCCCCTTCGCCCCTTGTGCTTAAATCTTTTCTCCACCAATTTTAGGTGGTGGCCTCTTTATAAAAAACAAATTTAAACAGGTTTTTATGAATAATTATGCAATTTTTTATGGCTTTCTATTTCAATATTTTTTTCATGTTTAGTAAAGCTGAACAGTTTTCCAGCCACATTACAAAATGAGGAGTTATTCACTCTAGAGTAATTTATTCAACCAGAGAAAATGTAGAGGGCTAAGCATCCCACTTTTATGGTTTTCAAGGAGGAAGGAGCACTGACCTTGGGGAAGTGAGGATTTACTTGCATCTTTGGTACAGCCACACAAATGTTTTTGCTGATTGGAGCGAACAATCCCCACTGCATGTACCCACCTGTGAAAAAGGGAATTTAGAAAGACAGTGCTAAATCCATATATGGATAACTATATGCTGTATATAAACTGCAGCATTTTCCTTTAAGCCTATGGTGTCTTAATAACATTCTCTCAGGGGTAGGGGGCTCACGGGAATTGAGTTAAATGACAATGAACATCATTCAAACCACAAGAGTACTGGTGCTGGATTGCAAAGTGGTGAGACTGGGGAGACAATGTCTGAGATAGGGTGAGTACTCCAACAAGAGCTGTTTTTTAATTTGATTTAAAAAAAATACTGGGCAATGGATTTAAAAATAATTATATAAAGCTGATATCAGCCTCCAAAAATGAGGGATTGGGTTGTAGAGGGGAGTAGGACATAATAGCAGCACATTTTTAGCTTTATCAAATATAATTTGACATTTCAGGTGTGCTGACAAGGGTAGCTCCACTACAGTGGTGAAGGGCTAACATGAATAGGAGAGCTAGGTGGAAGGGACCAGTCTAAAAGCCAGTCGTCCCCAAGGATCAGGTGAGTATAATTTATTTTAACCCAAATAAGCAAAAGCGCACTGGAAGGGTAGCCCCACTGCAGGGGTTAAAAAAGTGTCCCAGTGTACTGCTTTAACATACATCTATTTTACATAGTTACATAGTATTTGAGGCTGAATAAAGACACGGGTCCATCAAGTTCAACCTATTGTGTGTATGTTTTGGATTCTGCATGTGTATGTGTGTGTACGAGTCCCTGTGTGATCTTATTTTTTAAGGGTACCTGTACCTCTGTATGTTACAGTCTCTGAGGAAATTGTCTAAATGCATTTTGAATGATTCAACACTCTCAGCTGATACCACTGCTTGTGGCAGAGAGTTCCAGACCCTAACCATTCTAACTGAAAAGAAGCCCCTTCGCCCCTTGTGCTTAAATCTTTTCTCCACCAATTTTAGGTGGTGGCCTCTTTATAAAAAACAAATTTAAACAGGTTTTTATGAATAATTATGCAATTTTTTATGGCTTTCTATTTCAATATTTTTTTCATGTTTAGTAAAGCTGAACAGTTTTCCAGCCACATTACAAAATGAGGAGTTATTCACTCTAGAGTAATTTATTCAACCAGAGAAAATGTAGAGGGCTAAGCATCCCACTTTTATGGTTTTCAAGGAGGAAGGAGCACTGACCTTGGGGAAGTGAGGATTTACTTGCATCTTTGGTACAGCCACACAAATGTTTTTGCTGATTGGAGCGAACAATCCCCACTGCATGTACCCACCTGTGAAAAAGGGAATTTAGAAAGACAGTGCTAAATCCATATATGGATAACTATATGCTGTATATAAACTGCAGCATTTTCCTTTAAGCCTATGGTGTCTTAATAACATTCTCTCAGGGGTAGGGGGCTCACGGGAATTGAGTTAAATGACAATGAACATCATTCAAACCACAAGAGTACTGGTGCTGGATTGCAAAGTGGTGAGACTGGGGAGACAATGTCTGAGATAGGGTGAGTACTCCAACAAGAGCTGTTTTTTAATTTGATTTAAAAAAAATACTGGGCAATGGATTTAAAAATAATTATATAAAGCTGATATCAGCCTCCAAAAATGAGGGATTGGGTTGTAGAGGGGAGTAGGACATAATAGCAGCACATTTTTAGCTTTATCAAATATAATTTGACATTTCAGGTGTGCTGACAAGGGTAGCTCCACTACAGTGGTGAAGGGCTAACATGAATGTGTAAAGTGTTGAGCTATTCTATGTCAAAGGTTGTCAAGAGCTCATAATGTGGAGAGACATTACTACTTTATTTTCTAAACACTCTATTTGCCTTGGATTAGAAGAGAGCTGCTTTTTGTTTTGCCAGGATATTATTATTTCCAGGGCTAGTGAGCCTCTCACTCTCGAGCACCTCTTAACAGTAGTAAATACTGTTGCGCTGCGCAAACTGTTGGCGCTATATAAATCCTGTATAATAATAATAAATAGTGTGCTGCTTGTATTACAGGAATGAACGTAAATTGTGTTTTTGAGTCTCTGATCATTAAGAAATCTATGACAGCCTCTGTCTGTACTGTCTGTACATATTCCTATTTCTCTGAAAGTTGTTATTTTGCTTTAACAGGAGGCATTTTTGAATTTCTGGAAGGACCCACAGGACAGTTTGTAAGCGCAGAAGAACAAGCATTCAGATTTGCAGCAAACATCATCAACAGAAACAGAACATTATTACCAAACACAACCTTAACCTACGATATTCAAAGAATCAACCTCTACGACAGCTTTGAAGCTAATCGAAAAGGTCCGTATAATGCTCCAGAACAGAGTCTTTTTTAAAAGGGGAACTCCAGTCTGCCTAATACAGTGTTAAAGTATGCATACTCTATGTTAGCTGTTTCGCTGTCAAAATATAGTTCCACTTGACTACTCACAGGATGCATGTTATCATATGTGAATTACACACCCTTAGCACACTACCTGGCAAGATGAGTAACACATCACAATTGGCAGATCTGCAGCTTCATTTGTCACCAACCTGTTTAATGTACTTTGAAAGAGTATCATCATGCTGCTGGGATCCTCCCTATGCTGTCCTACAGCAATGTTGAATTGGCAATACTGTACGAGGCCATAAAGCTACACTTATATACAGCGCACAATCTCCCACTCTAACCATGGATATAACATAGACTTTTGCACAATAAGCAAGCCCCACATGCCTCTGGCTCAGCTCATCATAGCTCAAATGGCACCACGGTAGCTGTTCCAACAACTATCCTTAGAATTAATCGAACCCTATGAACAGTGCTCTTAAAATGTATGCAGACATCTGACTGTTTTTTCAATACAAAGTGCCAGCTACAATGGGAGCCAAACATTTATTTTTAGGGAAGGTTCAATGAACATGAGGTGTGCATATAGTTTTAGCCATATTAGTCTGCAAAGTGTAAGTCATGTACCCGAAACCAATATTATCTAAGTAAATCAGAAATAAAATGTCATATCAGCACCTTTCTATAGCACCAGCTTTTTCTGTTAGTGCCACCATGAGTGAAAAGTATGACCTTAAAAGTAGAATTATGGGCTCCCATTATATGGGCTCCCAAGCCTCAGAAATACCTGTTGATCCTGCCAGTGAAGTCCACCTCATGTTGCTTCCTGTGATGGTGGGACAATGCTGCTGCACTGCTACTGTATTTAAAGCAGTGTTGTCACTCATGTAGGTTGTGGGTGCTCGCACTACAGATGTTGCAGGAGACATGGCTGACGGCATTATCACTGCTGATTTACAAGCCTGTATTTTGTCAAACAGCAGCTTGCCATATTTAGCCCTGCCCACTGCTTTCTGGATTGGCAGAAATGGCTGTGCTGCTGAAACCCTCCCACTGTAGGCTTTAGTGACTGGGAAGGGAAGTGTGTGAGACACAGATAAAAAAGGATTTGGCTGACTCAAGGAAGGTATTTTTTTTATGTTTTAATTTACATGGCTCAAGCATTACATAGCATCTGGATTTGAGATCTGTTTAGGCTTTCATGCACTGTAACTAGGAAGTTAGCACTTTGGCTATCCCGTTTCTGCCCCTTCCACCTCAAGACCAGTTATTACCAATTTCACCAATACAATAAAAATCCTTTAGCACATTCTGCCTGCAACCATCCCTATTAATCCAGCTACAACAGAGTGTATTTCTTCTGGTTCCAGTGATTTTATTAATTATCACATATCTGTTGCATGGTAAGAAACTTTCCTTTCATATTATGATGTAGAAAAAAATCACTCATAAGTTTGTTTGAAGCGATGAACATTAGTATTAAACTGTCCCTATACCTAGGAAATATGTTAATCCCCGATTCCCCTACTGCTTTGTACCCCAAAATAATGAAAAGCATTTTAACCTCCCTGGCGGCATGATTATGCAGGATTTTAGCATCCCAAAGCGGTACATTGTTTTAGAATACCGTCAGGGAGGTTAATGCTGATCCACTGGAACATGATTCCACTGTGCCACTGGTTACCTCTGGGTTTGAACTGCAGTGGTGGAGCAGGATCTGTGTGATGGTTTACCCATGCTACAGACAGTCAATGCCTCTGCCTTACACAAGCTGAGACCTAGCTATACTAGAGACGTAGTGGGCCCGTGAGACCTGGAGGGTGTCAACTTCAACTACCAGGTAAGTACGTTTTTGGGGTAGGCCGCAGCAAAGGTCTGTTGCCTTTTTGAAATATCACTGCTATGCTACAGGCAAGTTATTTGGTTTGAAAATATTGCATGATCCACAAACAAAACATTACAACAGTTTCTCAAATGAATAGCCATAATGCTCATGTAAAAACAAAATGTGAATAAGATAAAACAGATTTAAATAACTAGTTAGTTTTGTTTAGTTATAAACCAGCAGATATTTTTAAGGAAGCAGGCAACATGTACTTGCCTTGCCAACAGAAAAAGCTCCAAGAACTTGGCACCAGCTGTCATTTTTTACAGGGTTATTCACAAAAGGGTAAAGAGTTTGGAGACAGCAGAAAAAGTGAACAATCTCGGATAGAGCTGATAGCTGATTTGGAAAAATTCTCCAATTCATCTTACTTTGCAGTTCAGCTATTTTGTCCTAGATTGTTTACTTCTCCTGCCTTCTCCAAACTCTTCACCCTTTTGTGAATAACCCTGTTAGTCAAACTTGTTACCTGGCTCCTGGAATTTGTCCTAGCTTAACTCACTTTCATGGATTTCCACAGTACCTTAAAAATATATTGTTATGCGACTTTCCTTGCTGTGAGAAAATATTTTCAGGAATTTAGCATGAGTTTTCATTCCTGGGGTCAAGTGAAAAGCTGTAGATGATTTGTGTTATAGGTCAAACATTGGTCATGCTGTTATCCTTACGGATTTACTTCTGTGCCTCCTTGTATACAACGAAGATGTGCTCAATGGTTTGATTATTACCTACTTGTCTCGACAGTTTTCAGACAATTTATGAACTCAGTGCTCATTGTGGCCAGCGCTAAACCGATAAAAATTGATCTTTTTTTTCCTTTGACTGAAATTGCCCTTAACTGACCTTAGTAAATTATATGTGTAAGCTGTGTTTACCTTATTGTAAAGTGTTACAGCTGGGATTGTGTATGTATTCCCTACCTATCATACACATTGGGTATGTCTCCCCTCTGAAAAAGGCTTCATTTAGTGGTTGTACAGAATCAAGCTTTCAGAAAATTAAAAATTACAACAATTTTTCCTATAATCTTTTGAGTAAGACCGTTTTCATCCAAACAATACATTTAGGCAAGGCTAGCATATTGAGAACTCAATACACAGTGTAAATTCCAAAAATACCCAGGAAAAATTAATCAGGTTACAGTTGACAATACCTCCATTTTGCCTTTCCTCTGGACTACCCCCCCCTAAGTTGGTGAGAGATCTCAAATTCATCCATCCAATCTATTATAAATCATGAAACTGATGATGGTTAATGTTATACACAGACATGAATAGGCAAAAATTCTGCTGATGGAATTTGTGCATGTTCTCTGCATTGTGTAAAACATCCACAAACATTTCTGTTTGGTTTATTATGTAATCTGTCCTGAACAATATGTCTGTTATTAGAACGCATTGGTGAACTAAGGACCTGTGTCAATGGGCTTTGAGATTGTGATGGTGGCATCAGTTTGAGATGTTTCTGGGGAGAATTTATCAAAACTGGAGAAGGCAAAATCTGGAGCAGTTGTCTATAGTAACCAATCAACGTCTATCTTCAGTTTATTCAGTTAAGGTTTGAAAATGAACAAGAGCCCATAGACACAGGCCCTAATATAGCTGTAAGTATTTGAGTAGCAAATGTATATTTTGTAAGAAACGGTAGCTAAAATGACAGGCAGTGATTGGAGTTAGAGAAAAAATAATTGTCAGCTTAGTAGCTTAAACGTACAAATCACTGGAGTTGACAATTCATCTGCATTTAACACTGAATAAATGTAACAGTTTACAGATTTAACCACCTCCGGGCCGGCCGTAGTAAAAAGACGGATGAGACGTGACCCGATCTTTTATATTTTACCAAAAAACTGGGTAATAATAAATGTTTCCTAACATAATGTAAAAAAAAAAATGTTCATGTAATTTTTCCTAATTATAATAAAAAATAAAAACCCCAGTGGTGTTTAAACACCACCAAAAGAAAGCTCTATCTGTCCCCAAAAAATGGTACAAAATTAATTTCAGTACAGCGTTGCATGACGGAATAAACGTCAGTCAAAGTACTGCAGCGCTGAATACTGAAAAATGGCCTGGCCAGGAAGGGGGGTGTAAACACCTGGTCTTGAAGTGGTTAACAAGCAAACAGTCTATTTACAACTCTACAAAGGATTGTTTTCTTCCACAGTCAGTAGATCACATATATATCCATATATATCAGCGCATTTTATGGGGCTTATTAAATAAAAATGCTCTTAATAGAGCTCTTTAATTGGCAGGCCTTCCAACACTTGTTGCTTTAGCTATATGTTAACAACCACTCCATCGCTTTGCCACATACCCACTGACTAAAAGAAAAATCATGTCTTGGTTGTGATGGTAAACCTTCCTTGAGAGTAAATCTTCCATATTTCACTAAGCACTCAGTTTCAGAGCCTATTCCTTCCAGACATACCCCTTATGGCTATACACACACACACACACACACACACATTTAACCAGTTGACATCCGCGGTGTTAAACCCCCTTCCCATCCAGGCCATTTTTCAGTATTCAGCGCTGCGGTACTTTAACTGACATTTATTCCGTCATGCAGCGCTGTACTGAAATGAATTTTATACCCTTTTTTGGGGACAGATAGAGCTTTCTTTTGGTGGTATTTATTCACCACTGGGGGTTTTATTTTTTTACTATATTAAGGAAAAATTACCGAAATTTAAAAAAAAAACAGTTTCCCCTATATTAAATGATACAAATTTAAATTATTACCCAATTTTTTGTTAAAATATAAAAGATGGGGTCACGTCGGGTAAAAAGACACTAAACATGTCAAGCCTTAAAATTGCGTGCGCGCGCGAAACCTCAAAAAACGATAATACCCAAAATTGGCACTAGGCGACGCTTTAAAAGCTGTGACCGCTCATCAGTTTAGTGTTATCAGTGATTGATGGCCCTAAAATGATTGCTCTCACTGCGACGTTCGCGGCGATATGTAACATGTGTAGCGCAATTGTAATTTTTGCGCGCTGGGGCACCGGACGCGTATTTACGTTTATAGGCGCGTAAACGTGGGGGTGGGGGAGTTAAACATTTTGGGGGGGTTTTTTCCCCTTTTTTTATATGTGGCTTTTATTTTATTTTATTTTTTTATGTGTTACTTTTCTTTTTTTTTATTTATATTTTTTTTTTTGCACTTATTGTTATTGCTATTATATAGGGGGATAACAACCCCCTATATAATAGCAAAGGCACACTGACAGGTCCTCTTTATGGAGATATTAGGGGTCTCTAGGACCCCTAATATCACCTATGGACCCCAAAAGAAGCTGATAAAGCAGAGATCTGCTTTATCAGCTTCTTCTCTCTCCAGATGACTGACAGGTGAATGCGGAAGTGATGTAACACACATCACTTCTGCATTCACAGCCCGGACGGGGATCAGCAAGGAGCTGATCTCCCGTCCTCCTCCTCCTGACGCCCTCGGAGCCGGTCCCGGGATCCAAGATGGGGCAGCGGATCCCGGGAATCAAGGGGGGGGGTGCCGCGAACGAGCACATATAGGCGATCGGCGGGCTATGGACCCGCCGGTCGCCTATATGTGAAACACCCGGTAACGGGTGTGTGCATTGAGCGGGTCTTTTCTGCCCGTGCGTGCCCGCTAGGGGGCGCGCGCGAGCAGATGCTGCAGTGCCGTCCGTCCGTTTTTTTACTACGGGCGGACGGCAAGAGGTTAAGGAAAGACACAACCAAGGCACAAGCTACCATTGGATTTAATAACAAATGTTATAGTCATGGGTGCTGACAAAAATGAATTAATTCATGCAGGGTTGTAACAAAAAGTACATTCATATTAACGGCAATAGCTGGTGACAATGATTTGTTACTGCAATTGTAATTGGAGATAATGGAGTCTTTTACATTTCATTTTTTTTCTCAGGGTTTTATATTCCATTTCCTCAGTTCTTATTTTTCTTTCTACATTTTTTAATGTACAAAAAGACTGGTGTGATTGAAACCCCAGCACTCACAATATAGGACCCCTTGGCTATAAGGCTAAAAGCTAGCAGGCCTCCACCATGTTACTATACCATATAACTTAACAGAAATTATACCCTTTAGTAACTTTTCTGTATGTTTTGTAATGTTATAGAAAGCATCAGATCCTGCCACTGGCAATTGCTAATATACAGGTGGGCATTCCCATGGCAGGAGGGCCATTAATATTGATATTAGTCTCTACACCCTTCAGTCTCAGGTAGGGGATTTTTCTTAAAATGGGACCCTCAAAAGAGAGTGTCTGTCTCATGAGTACTAGGCTGCAAGCTACCAGAAACAATCACGGGTGTGGAAATAAATAGGGGTTGTACCACCCCCTTTCCCTTTTCATTCCTTTTGAGGAGAAGTAAGTAGATATTCTCTGCCATTCATAATTCATAATTAAATTACTCAGTAAGACATTTTGTAATTAAACAGTGTAGAGGACTTCCAATTTACTGAAATATTTATGAATGACAGTACGCAAACCTATCAAGTTTACCAGCATTATATATGAATAAATCTCTATAATATTCAGAAATTCCTTGGAAGACCATGATCCCCAAAAGATAGCTTTGCACAATTTTTAGAGATCTCATGCAAGGTGTAAAAAACAGACGAGATTCTTGAATTCATTTTAACACTTTTTTTATGAAAGAGAACACGAAAGAGGAAATGGGTACATTTTTAAATAAGCACCATGCCAATATACATGCCTACATGCACCATAAATGGTGCTGAGGGTAGCATTGTGTTTCATTCACTGATCAGGGAAAAGCAACTTTCCCCCACTGGGAGAGGGCAGATGAGCTGCATAAAGCCCCAACCCCATTCCTGTACCACATCCTTGTGAATCAGTGATGCGAAAGATTCAAGTGCCCATCACTTGTTAGTCTTTTGAGCAACTCTGTTAACTCTAGTTTAAAAGTATTTACGTGCTGGTATCAACATTGCAAAAAGCCTGTATTCTTACAGTTACATATATTGTTACATAGTTGTTAAGGTTAAATAAAGACACAGGTCCATCCAGTTCAACCTTTGGGTTTTTTTTGTGTGTGTACCTGTGTGTGTTTGTTACTAAGATTCCCCGTACCCCTCTATATCTTGTGAAGTGAGAAAAGTATCTAGTTTTTGAATGATTCCATATTCTCAGCTGATACCACTGTCTGTGGAAGAGAGTTCCACAATTTTATAGCTATCACAGTAAAGAATCCTCTTCACTGTTTAAGATTAAACCTTTTCTCTTCCAGTTTCAGATGGTGGCCTCTTGTATTCTTGACTGAACTGACAGTAAACAATGTATTACTGATTATCACATCACCATTAAACAATTTGTACACTAATATCATGTCCCCTCTCAGTCTCCTCTTTTCAAGAGTGAACAAGTTTAATGCTTGCAGTCCTCTAATGTCTTTATAAGCTTTGTTGCCCTTCTCTGGACTCTCTCCAGCTCAAGGACATCCCTTCTGTGGATTGGTGACCAAAACTGAACCACATACTCAAGATGTGGCTGAACCAGTGTTTTGAACAGGGGCAGAATTATGAATTTGTCTTTAGAATACATTAACTTTTGTATACATGATAGTACCCTGCTCGCCTTATTCGCTGCTACCTGGCTTTGCATGCTATTACTAAGGTAACAGTCCACTAGGACTCCCTAATCTTTTCCACCTTTGATTCCCCCAGTGGATCATCCATTAATGAGTAGCTTGCTCTCGTATTTATAACTACAAAATGCATAACCTTACACTTCTCAATATTAAACCTCATCTGCCATGTAGATGCCCACCCCCATATTTTATCCAAATCTTCTTGTAATATTTGTATGTCTTCTGTCGAGTTTGCTACCCTAGAAATGTTAGTATCGTCAGCAAAAATTTAAATATTGCTATTAATAGCAGTCCCAATATCATTGATAAAGGTTGAACAGCCATGGCCCCAAGATGGAACCCTAGGGCAGGCCACTGTCAACTGAGGACCATTTGGAAAATGAGCCATTTATTGATACTCTCTGGACACGTTCATTTAACCAGTTCGCTATCCAAGTACACACCATTTCATCAATGCCCAAAGATTGAATCTTGTAAATTAAACGTTTATGAGGTACCCTATCACATGCTTTCACAAAATCAAGGTATTCTTGTCACTCTCCAGCCATGGTGATACAAGCCTGTATGCCTCATGTGTTTGGCTAGCAGCCTGTGGGAAGGCTGTGTAGTTTTGATCTAAAATGAATATTCTAAAAAAGGTTTAAAAAATCAACAAATCAGTTGATGCCACACAACAAGAAAGGAGTTGCTGATATCTGCTATCTTTGCCAATACAGTTAGTACCTCAGCTCAGACAAACACATTTTCTCATAGAAACATTTGTCAGGGAACTGGGATTAACTATGAATATTTTTAAGGTGATTGTAGCCATATTAGTGCACTTCAGGAGGGTTCTCTTCTTCTCAGTCCAAGTAACACAAAGGTTTACAAAATGTTTAAAGTTTGCAAAGACAACAATCTTGGAAACAACACACACACAGAGTAACAAAAGTGAGAAAGTTATTCAAATAATGAGAAGTGTGGCATATGTAATGAGAGGGGGGAGTAAGAGTCACAGGAGGGAAAATGACCATTAAACTATTTGATAATGATTTAGAAAGTTGAGGTCCACATTCAGTCCATTATCTCTTGTGTCATACTTCAAACTTTAAAACAGTGACTCTTTGTTTGTTGCAGCTTGTGACCAATTGGCCCTAGGAGTGGTTGCTATTTTTGGACCATCCCATAGTTCCTCCTCCAACGCTGTCCAGTCTATTTGCAACGCATTGGAAGTACCGCATATTCAAGTCCGATGGAAGCACCATCCTCTAGATAACAAAGACAACTTCTATGTAAACTTGTATCCAGACTATGCTTCTCTGAGCCATGCAATCTTGGACCTTGTACAATTTTTAAAGTGGAGGTCGGCCACGGTAGTTTATGATGACAGTACAGGTATGGTGCAGTTTACATTACATTACATTTACAATTTTTTACTCATTGGTGTAAGAACCAAACCAAATACTGTGTATTTTCTTTGTCCTGATTGTACACTTAATGTTTATTAATTTTGTAGTGATTTGTGTAAAACAATGCTATAGCAC
>NW_017306994.1:1342306-1350740 GCF_000935625.1 Nanorana parkeri
TCCGGGGGGGGGGGGGGGGGGGGGGGGGAGGGTTAGTGGCAACAGTTACCATTTAATTTCACCATACTGATTTTTAGCTGTCTCTTTTAGATAACCTGTGTTGTGCCTGTGCCCATGCTAATGCCCCTATCCAAAGCAGCCTATGCTCAGCTTTGCCTCACTTCTCCCATTGCTCTGTTCAACCAATAAAAGTGAAATAAAGCCATGTGTAACATCTGAGACATAGGGTTGTGATCTCTTTCCCCACCCATGTGTGACAACACTAGGACAATCACCAAACACCTGTCACCTGAGAGAAAGGAGATGGAGTCACATGCTCCTCCATACCCAAAGGCACCCAGTATTTTCTATACTCTTGGCAGCTGAACAGATCAGTCGGGGAGTCAAGGAATGGTGAGGATGTGCTGCTGAGGAGGAGGACAGTAATGTGTATTTCCACTTTTACTTGGGTTGGGGCTTCCACTTGGCTTCTTAAAGTAGTATTAAAGGCTTATTGGTTTTTACCTTAATGCATTCTCTGCATTAAGGTAAAAAACACCCATACTCTTCTAAAACCCCTGTCCCTTCCACACTTACCTGTGGTCGCTTGTATCCTCCACCATGACCGGGAAGATTCTCTGGGTTCCCCAAACTTCCTGGTTGTGGGGAGGGAACTGAGAGCAGAGGATCCATAGGGTCCTTCTGCCGTCAGTGAAATGGTGACTGCAAGAGTGGGGGCAAGGCTAGCCACATGCTGTATGTGTGCTAGGTATGGACAAGGCCGTAAGTGTGCACGCACGGGTGTGTCTCCACAGTGGTCAACTAGTTGATGGAGGCACCCATACAGTGGGGTGGGACCAGCAGTTTGGATACCACTAGAGAACAAGGAAATAAATAAAAAATATATTTTTTTTAAGTGAGTCTGGCCCCCAACAAAAAAAGGTAACAAAGAAGGTTCAATATCACTTTAAGGGTTGCATTTTTGACTTGCTTCTCCTTTGTACTGTTAGGAGGGGTGAGGGGTTTAATCCTGTCTACACTGTGCTGTCTCATTTCATTATAATTTGTAAAGCAGATTTGAACACTGCCTGTCCTAACAAAGGGTTAAAGGATTAAAGCCTGGCATTACATGTTAATGAAGTTAATGAGAGAAACACAATCCACACAGTTCTGTCCTAGGTCTTTCTATAAGGACAGATCACTGTGAATGTGCTCAGAAAAAATAGATTCAGCCATGTTGTCTGCTTCATCAAACATCTAAGAGGATCAAAGAGGTAAGAAATATATTTAAAAAAATATTCTTCAGTATGCTGTATGAATAGAAACACATAACAAATATATATGCAGGAGTTTAATCCAATTTGACAGCTAAATTTGAAATACACTTTAAAGGAAACCTATTGCTTTGCTCTAAATGTCAATGATACACAGTTTTGCAATGAAAATCTTAGTTTGCTAGAAAGCAGAGAATAAGGGTTACAGTTTGGAACCAATTCAAGTACAAGTAAATATTAGTTGCTATGAACTGCAGAAGCCACTGGAATATATAATCGGTTGAAACACGATTGCCATGAGGGAAGTAAATGCATTACTCAAGTAGGGGACCTGGACCTAAATGTGCCAGGATGGAGCCTAGACATCCATACTTTACATTACTTGTCAGAGCTACGGCTAAGTCAGTGGGAAGATTTCAGGCAGCAAATAGAATCAATAGTGGGTCTTAGGCTGACAATGTATTAGGTAATCTGACCTTTAGGTAATTAGAAAGAAAGAACTTTATAAGAGAGAATAATTCTGATTTCACAAAACTTCTACATTTTTATTTAAAAATAAATAATATTGAATAAATAATAAATAAATATATATATGCTATTATCTATCATGATACAATAACATGCAGTAGTGTATAAGAGGCTTGAAACATCAAGTATTGAGGTGATTTCTTATGGCAACCTTGAGTTGAAATGCCTCATGCCCATGCACACAAAAGAACATGTCAGGCAACACTCTTGACTTGAGCCAAACCACATTCTCATTAAGTGGTATGTGTGAATGCTACAGTATAATGCAATTATTCTCTTTTATAACTGTAGTATGGTAAGTGTATAAGCTTTGGATAATTAATCAACCACTATGCCAATGGCTAATGAGATTTTACATTTTGAATAGGAACATTTTAAGATGTCAAAACAAAATAATGATATGTCTTTTAAAAAATATTAACTAATCCTACAATGTACCATCTATTTCAACATATACAGGTTTAGCTAATAAGGCAAAGAGCAATTTAAGAAATGTAAAACAAATCCAGTTGCTATGGGCCATGTCACTGCACATCAGTGTTCCAAAGTAAGGAGGCTGCCATTGTGGACCTCTCTGTTTGAAAATACTAGCTAACTGCCTGACATGCTGATCCAGTGGCTTCAGTACAACTTAGAACAAGTATGCAGATTAGCGGTAGTGATTTCGGTCTTACTGTCTTAATTTGCATTTTTGTTTCTAGGGAGTGTCTCAAACTGTTGTAGACCGCAGAAAGCCAGGCAACTAACATTTTTAGAAGGAGGCCAGCAATAGATGTCTCTTTATTGCTACCAACACAAGTTTTCTTTGATAAACTCAAAATAGTGCATTGAAAACTAGATTTAGGTGGATGAAAACAATCAGAGACTTTAAAGAACTTATAATGGTGACATTGTGTTGCTATAGGTCTTATTCGATTGCAAGAGCTCATCATGGCCCCTGCCAGATACAACATTCGGCTAAAAATACGTCAGCTTCCACCTGAGTCTGAAGATGCTCGGCCACTCCTGAAAGAAATGAAGAGGGGAAGGGAGTTCCGTATTATCTTTGACTGCAGTCATGTAATGGCAGCTCAAGTCCTCAGGCAGGTGGGTACCAACATTATTTTGTACTCAGCAAAGCTAATCAGACTTCACTGTAATGTTAAGGTAGTAATATTTTTGATTTGTTCTGTTACAGTACTGCTGCTTATTAATTTTTACACCATTAAGATTCATCACATCTCACCATATGTTCTACATCCTCTATTAGCAAATGTTAATATCTGTCCTTTCTGTTACCCATTGTAAGTTACTCAATATACAAGACACAGCATTTGTTAATTATTTTGCTTTACAGCTATTATTTCCCTCCTTTTTTCCTAAACATTGCCTTTTTAGATTTAACATTTATTAAACATGTTTAAAGCCTTAAAAAATCCAACTAAATGCTGTTTTGCTGTGTAAATGAATATATTTTCAAAGTAAATATATTCATAGACATCTGCATTCACTGTATGCGGAAAGTTATACTAAAGGCAAACTACTTTTGATACGAGAATTGTTATAACATACTGTATATAATACTACACATACCATTTTTTTAATTTAAAGTGTATGTAAACACAGAATGTATTTTCAGTCTCACTATATACAGTTTTCTTAAGCAAGTTTTTTTTTTTTTTTGTGTTTGTATGGTTTCATGTCTTGAGACCCTGCAAGTAACAACAATTTCGGTTGCATCCTGACAACACTAAGCCACTTCTTTTAGTTTAGTTTAGTAAGAAATCTGTATACAGAGGGGCCCGAGGTCACAATGCTATACTGATAATAGATTTTGTGTTTCCATTATTCAAAAACTAGAGCATGCCTGACAAGATCAAGTGACACAGTAAAAGCACCAATCACAAATCTGTGTTTACATACACAAGGCCAGTGCTCTGGCCTTGTGTATGTAAATTAATTTACATACATATAATAACATTATAATAAATATAATAACATTTCCCCAAACTAAAATTAATTCCCTTTACATGAGGGGAAATTGTGGTTGTAGTAAATATGTCTAATATTAAAGTGTCTGGGTATAGATATAAGGTGTACCCTGTATAGAACAAGTTAGGGCAATTGTACTATTACAGATTTATAAAGTCTTTGAAGTGAAACATCGGGCAAATATCTAATTAAAATACACACATAAAGTATATATTTATTGTTTTACCAGCAAAGGATTTGAATTCTGTAAACAAGCCATATAATTTTTTTGGATAGCGTAAGGAAGGATTAAAAACCTTCAGGTTTTTATGCCATTGGGGAAATTTTGCAAAGCTACATAAGCATAGGTACCTATCTCTAAACCTTTAGGTTGAGCTAACATTCAGCAGTACTTATGATGGCTCAAAATGGCCTGCAGTAGTAGTCACTGACCCCAGTGAAGACTTAAACTATTAAACACATGGCCATATGTGATATTAAATTCTACAGAAACAGGAATTCCAAAAAGCTACATTTCCATTTCAACAGCCAAGGCATTCATCATAAGGGTCAGTTACACCTTTCTGCAGATCCTTATGAGTTGCTGCGAGCTTGAATGAATTGAGATAGAAATGCAGGGTCATTCCTGAGCAGGTTACCATGTGAATACTGTATACAGTATATCTAAAGATTAATGCTCAAAGTACCATTTATATAGGTAAGCAAAATATTTTCCTCATGTCAATGAAAGGAATTCTAAATTGTTAACATTGCATATTTAGTTGGTATTCTTAAGCAGTTAGGCAGTCTTATTTCTAAAACACACTGAAAGCAAATTAGTCAGCAGCTGTTGTCTGGGACTGGTTCGGAATGAGAGCCTGTTTGACTTTATAAAATCATGCAGTGATCACTGTAGGTGCAGAGCAGACAGTTTTTTCTTTAGAATTGACTTTGCTTAAATTACTTTTCTTTTTTATTTAAAATTGTGTATCCCACAGAGTCTATAGATAATTTACTTTGTATTATTACATTTATTTAATGTCTCAAACCCTGCATTCTTCAAATTTAATACATATCCTGCTTTAAAATACATAATTAAATTACTTAAACAGATTTACATGTTGGCATTTATAAATATTCAACTTTCCATGGCTCTTAGCAACTGACAAGCCCTAAATTTATAATGATTCACATGATGTTTGTTAGGTATGATCCTCCTTATGCTTATGCAGCACAGTGAACCTGAAAAGGTATGGGGAGGAATGTCCATTGTACAGGAATTCTTTTGCACCCTAGTTGAACAGCAGTGGCTCTAAGGGCCAATTCACACCAGCTGCTGTGCAACACACACACCGGCTGGTTTGCGTTGGCTGACACAGTGCCAGTGCATCGATCACAGCACACCACACTGTGTACTTTTTTTGGTAGAACTTTATTAAAATCACATTTAATTCAGTTCTATGGGCACAGTGGGGTGGGAGGCAGTTGTAAAGGTGTCACATTGTGCTGTGCTAAAAACAGTACAGCATGCCATACTTTTTTTCAGCACACACCATTGGGTTCCCTGCGCAAAGTGGTGGCGTGAACCGAACCCATCCATAACAATGCAAGTTGCCTTGTCTTGCATTGGGGCTGCACTAGAAACAACATTGGAAAGTGTATTGTCTTTTTGAAAATGGTGTTGAAGTGGCAAGAATGTTCTGGAGGATTAGAACATAGGTGCAGAGGAACCCTAGACAGGGCCTTTCAAGTTTCTGAAAGAGAGAGAGAGTACTGTGGAAATATATCTACTGTATATGGTGGAACGAAGTCTGACAATGTCTGTAAGAAGTCTGTCAATCACCTGTTTCCTGGTTATAGTGAAGTTTAACCTCACTATTTCTCCCACTGACAATGGTCACCAGGACAAATAGAGAGGGTTCATCTCCCCAGAAGGGACACTGAGATCAATAAACCTGATAATAAAAAAATTACACACACAATATAATATCCATCTTTTTTTGTATCATGTAAAAAATGTTTTTGTGCCAATTAAGTAGATACCAAACACGTCAAGTTTAAAAATTGCATGCACCTTGAACACATTAGCGGTGACAGGCTCTGCTTAAGGAAACACGGCATATGGCAGCTGCAGTGCAAGTTTAAGGCCATGGCATTAGTTCTCCAATACTAACTAGTTCAAATGTGTTTTGGCTTAGTTTTACAGGACAGTTAGTGTCACTTTAAAAGATGTTTGCACATCAGAGCTACAAGCCCTGTATTGGTGGGCTTTATGTTTACAACTGAACCAATTCCCTTCCAATATAAGTAGAAGGATGTCAAAAACCGGGCAGAAGGAGGTTAGCTGTCAGTGAACTCCGAATGACCACAGAAGCTTCTTATACTGATGTAAAATGCCCAAGGAGCACATGTGCAATTAATTGGAGCAGTGTGCAGGGGGGGGGGGCATGTTGGACTGCTGACAACTTGGGCCACTGCATTATCATAGCTGGCAACATTTTAAAGACATTTCCAAGGACATGATTTTTTGCTCTGCATCCAGCAAGCCATTGTAGGTGGAGAATGTACTTTAATTAGAAGTGAGGAATTCAGAATTGGTGTAGTGTAGAGGTATATTGTTAGCCTTTTGTACAACTTAATTTTAAAATACTGTATATGCAGGAAGATTTATCATATTAAAGATAGAAATACAGCCAATAAGGTTTTGTTCAGGGCAGTTGTCAACTATGCATTATGTGTTAGAGCAGTGCTCTGACTTTTCAGCGTGTTGCCACCACAGGGTATTTGAACCCTTGCTGGCATCGCAATGTACTATTAAAAATTAAAAAAAACATATTGATTGGGTTATATCTAGCCTTACTGCTTTACAGTAATCAATGAAATGGTTTAACAGACTGAAATGTTTTGTAGTTGAAATGATGAACCTTCCTATTTACTTCTGTGTATGCCTTTACTTCTTTTGCAGGCCATGGCAATGGGCATGATGACAGAATACTATCACTACATCTTTACAACACTGGTAAGTATGTTGTATGTAATGTATGGTGGAATACCACCAAGGAGGTTAAGAGTGACTTCTCTCAATAGCCCAAGTGTTTTGGGGAGCAAGGATTTGCAGTTATGACTGCTTCAGCATTAAATAAACCCTGACCCTGACTTTAAAAGCTGTAAGTAACAGCACAAAAAAATCAAGTATTTAAAATGCTTACATGCAGTGCTTTTTTGCCAGGCATATTTTTTATTCATGCACAATGTACCTTTGAACTTGCTAGAAAAATTGGCTAGTCAATTCTCTAGCCCCCTCCCTAATTTAACATCATAGCCTTCTCCTTTGCTTGGAGTGTCTAATTACTGTCTGTGCTGACCCAGCCCTCCACCCCTCCCTTTACCTTCCTACATAACCTATTATATAGCAGCCAGGGAAGTAGAGAATGGTAATACGATAGAGTGACTCTTGAAAGACAGATTTGGGTTGCTGACATCACATCCAAGATGGCAGTGCCCAGCAGAAGTCTCAGAGCATTTGGATGCCTACTGAAGAAAGCTTTTACAGGTAAATAGCATTCATAAACTATGTGAAATTCAGATGTAATCTTATGGGATGATTTTTGTTGAAATGAGCAGACAGTGACACGGTCTCTTTAAACTGTACAAGATTACTAATATTCAGGAACATTTTTTGTTATTGGTAACAGGAAAAAAATCTGCAACAGAGAATACAGAGCATTTGATAAATGCACATAATGACTTGTGACTGTTTAGCATATGGGCTCAACGGTCCATAATATCTATGCTGGCATGCAACGCTGAAATTCATCTCCTGTGGAGACATCAATGGCTTTGATTCTGCTGACTGTCACAATTATAGATAAAATGCACACATCTGATCATTATCCAAGCAGGACATGCGTTGAACATTTATGATTGCTTCTTTTTTTTTAATGTGGAGACTTTTTGTCTTTACTGCTAGTATGGTTCTTATCATGTCAAATTGTATTGAATTTATCTGTAGGTATATTGTGATTCTGTGGGTGATTCGAGTTATTTTTTTTATCAATATGGACCAAATGTTCTTCAAAGGGTTATTAAACCCTCAGCAGTTTTTTTAATATATCTACTGCTAGTAAGCAAGTGAGTAAATGCAGCAGCATGGGACAGGAAGTGCCAGAGGAGAGAGGAGTCATAGTTACATAGTTACATAGTTACATAGTATTTGAGGTTGAATAAAGACATTAGTCCATCAAGTCTAACCTATTAGGATCTCATTCTAGGAGTACCTGTACCCCTGTATATTACGGTCCCTTAAGAAATTGTGCAAAAGTTTCTTGAACAATTCCACATTATTTGCTGAAATCACCGCTTGTGGCAGTGAGTTCCAGACCCTAACTGATCTTACTGTGAAGAACCACCGTCGCCCCTTGTGCTGGAATTTTTTTTCCACCAATTTTAGGTGGTGGCCTCTAGTTTTTGTAATGGAGTTAATTTAAAACAGTTTATCGCTAATGTTGCTACCACCATTGAACATTTTGTACATGGAGATCATATCCCCCCTTAATCTCCTCACCTCCAATGTGAACATGTTTACATTTAGTAGCCTTGTCTCGTAGCTCTGGTCCTCCATACCCCTAATTAGTTTGGTTGCCCTCCGCTGGACTTTTTCCAACTCAAGGACATCTTTTCTTAGTACTGGTGACCAGAACTGG
>NW_017306994.1:1351228-1398938 GCF_000935625.1 Nanorana parkeri
TCCCCAATTACAATATCCTCGATTAACTCTGCATTATTAGTGACAATTAGATCTAAGATGGCATTTTTTCTGGTAGGAGTCTCCACCATCTGGTCCATGAAATTGTCGGGCAACATGTTTAGAAATCGCCCCGCCTTTGCTGAACCCGAAGTTCCATTGGCCCAATTGATGTCTGGGTAATTGAAGTCACCCATCACGACTACATTGCCCTCTCTCCCAGCTATTCCTATCTGTGAGTGAAGATTGACTTCTCCCTCTTCCCCTATATTTGGAGGTTTATAGCAAATACCCACGAGAAGTTTACGGCTAGCGTCCATCATATCTAGCTCCAGCCATAGGGTTTCCACGTCTTCCCCATTATTTGACGCAATATCGTCCCTTATATGCACATTTAGATTATTTTTTACGTAAATGCAATCCAGGTGCAAACAGACAGCCCATGACATCATAATGACGTAATTCCCGCCAAAATTCAAAAAGATAGACACACCCACATCAACACAGAAGAATTCATGTCATGGGCTGTCTGTTTGCACCTGGATTGATGTTTATTCATCCCTGCATGTTCACCTATGCATTGCGTCACTTTCGCTCTGATGAAGGATCCCTGTGCTGACCCGAAACGTTAGCACCATATGACAGTATGTGACATTGGGTATTGAATAAACATATCAATACTTTAAGAACCCTTCAAGTGTGTGCCGGTGAATTACTTTTATAGACAAAATCTAATAACTTCTGAAAATTGCTACTGAACATGGCAACATAGAGACAGATGCATAAACCTGTATTGTTTTTATGATTCTGTGAATCGTATTTATTTGGGCTATACAAATTGTCCTTAGAGACGTTCTTTCCTTTACACATTTACATCATCAAAAAGATTAAAAATAAAAAATAAAACTGCCAATGTTCCACACAATACAGCTTTGATATTTATGTTTTTAAAGTTAAGTTTAAATCCTTCAGGAATCTTTTATAAACTCAACAGCCAGCAAATTCATGTTGATTATTATCTATTCCAGAAAGCTTGAGGAAAACCTTCTATTAATTACGGCTTATGCATTTAATGTGGAGGTATGCCCGGAGGTGGAGAAGGAAGGGATTTGTAATAAATGAGTAGATAAGAAATCTCTATTAACGCCACTGGTGAGCAGTGACAGATATATTGCAGGAGTGATGTTATAATGCAGAGTTCCTTCAGGCTGTGTTCTTAGCTTGTTCTGCGTGTGCCTAAGATTCAGTACTACGAGGCCCTTGGGATATTAATGAATTGGCCTATTACGCTATACTGAAAGCATTTAAATGCTATTGAGTCAAAGCGCAGTCCCTTGTATTAACATTTGGCTTTACAAAATGCACAGTTTTGCCAAATAGTTTGGTTGGATACAGTGTTCTGGCATCACAAAAGGGGCATATTAAATAACAATTCTGCTAGGTTCTGTGTGACGGTGGTGCTGGAACAACAATTCTTTTGTAAGTGCTATTGTGCTACTCCAACAACAAGAAAACAATGTAAGTCATGCATGTCTGCAACACCAGATAGAATCATGGCACAAGAGTGCAACACATAATAGCCATTTCTTACAAAAGAGTACATCACATACATATTGTGAAAACAGACTAGACCAAAACACATTGTAAACACATAAATAATGCATGACCTAAATTTACAAAAGCTAGTTATGGATCAGAGAATTTTGTTCCAACAACAGGTAAATGGACAGACCACATCAAATAGCAACAGGAAAGGTGAAAACACAACAGCGATTAAAATAGGACAGAGCAGGATTGAATAACGATCAGGAGATGTAAGACAGATAATAAGGGAAAAGCAACAAGAAGGGTGTGTAGGAAGTATAGCACAGTGGTAGGGGCAATGCAAAACATGCAACTAGTCCATAAGCAATTCTGGCCTGCAACCAGATCCTCACAAATATACAATTCTGTCATTCTTGCATTTTAGGGCACTGCCCTTGGCATCCTCACTTACAATGCAGGACTTCTGGTATTGCATGTGATGGTGGCAGAATGGCTTACACCTACAAAGCGGCAAAAAGCAAGGGAGGATTGGTCATGAAGCTAGCAGGAAGCCAGTGGGAGCAAGGAATAAGGTATATATAAATGTTTTTAATGTTCCAGGGCAAGTGTCAGGATGGAGAGCAACAGGAGGAGAGCGAACATCCATAAGCAGATCTCCCCTGTGATAAAGGAAACTGGATATTGTTCTGAGCGTTTCCTGGTTCAGGGCTGTCAAATCCTGGCTGGTGTGGCCAAGAACACAGCTGATCAAATACAATATGTGTTAGATCAGCTTCAGCAGAGCGCAGGGGTGACATTAGACCACTAATATCTCCTTAAAAGAGATCTGTTGCCTGCACTATGCTATCACATAGTGGTCTTGTCAACCCCCTTGTTATAATAATAAAATTAAAGGAGAACTATGAGATGAGTGATTTCCACTCTTCCTCATAGTTAGAGCCGAGCAGTAACAAACTAGCTGTCACAGGCTAGCTCTATCGATCGGGAAGTGAGCAGAAACATAGACCGATCTGCTCACTTCCCGATTTCTCCCCGCAGGGATTCCCCCCCCTCCGATCCTCCAGCACTGAGTGGAGGAATGAACGAGGAAGGAGGCTGACACAGCTGGCTCTGCCTCTAGATAGGCAGAAGTAGCTGTCACTCACACACCTGGGTGGATCTTGACAGTATTATACTGCGGCGCTCTCATTATATCAGGGGTAATAGCTTGTGATATACTGAGCATTGGGTCATGGGAGGAGTTTAGTATATGTCCTCCCGTGACCCTAAATAGAACTATGGGGGAAAATGCTTACCCAATAGTTCTAAGTAAAAAAATGTATTACAAACTTAGGTGTAATAAAAAAATTAAAACTAAAAAATGTTTACAAGCCCCCTTCCCCCACTTATACACACATATAAATGCAAGAGCATTAGTCAAGAGTGCATGTGTATGAATACAGTTGGGCAACACATATGAGGTATCGACATGCACATCGCAGTGAGAGCAATAATTCATGAGGAACTGTAAAATGATCACCTGTAAAGGCTCTAAAGCCTCACCTGAGACCATTTTGGGTACTGCAGTTTTTCACCATTTCACAAGTGCACACAATTTTGATGCTTGAAATATTAGCTATCTACTTACTCCTTACTCAACACAACCTAATCTTTCAAATATAACTAAAAATAAGGGTTATGTTGTGTTTGTGTGCACTAAAATTAATTTGAGCATATTTGTCACTGAAAAAATATATTTGATAGACAGTAGCTTAAATCGGGTGTGGCATATAATATCGCAACTATCCCCACTTTATGCTACAGAAAATGTATAATGTTTTGGAATTTTCAGTGCGTGCAAAATGAACAAAATTGCCTTTTTTCATATAATAAAGCAATGCCACCTCTGTCTTTGTGCTTGCTCAACTGACATTTTTATTTGATGTAGGTCCTGCAGAATCACTTTTATCTTCCCAATTAGCCCTCATTTTGCAAGCATGTGACATAACCTTGATTTTTACAGCAATGACATTTAGTAGTTATAGCCGAACACCAGGTAAAGTAAAAATTGATCCCTGCAGTGAAGCTTCCCCCACACTGCACAGGTTAAATGCAATTTTTTTTAATCAAGTGGAACTTTGCAGTTATACTTGGAACTTGCAGTTATACTTTAGAAAGCAGTTATACTTAACTTATCCCCAGCTCCCCTGTAAATATTGCCCTTCTCTGCTCTCCGACACACCAAGTTGTGGGTGGGTCATCAGTAGGGATGCACGGATACCAGTTTCTCGATATCGAGTACTAGCAGCGATAATTTTTTCTGGTACTCGCCGATACCAAATACCGGAAGTCCTATTAAGGAAGCAAGGTGGCGTGTAATGACTCGCTGCCCGGTTTCCTGATTAGCAGAGAAGCCGGGTGGCGTGTAATGACTGATTGGCCAGCTTCCCGACCAATGAGGAAGCCAGGCGGCGAGTCATTATCCAGCGCCCGGCTTCCTGATTGGCTGGGAAGCCGGCTCCATGCGACCTCGTCACCAGGTGATAAGGAAGCATGGAGCCAGCTTTCTGGCCAATCAAGAAGCTGGGGGCAGGTAATGACTTGTAGTCTGGCTTCCTGATTGGCCAGCTTCCTGACCAATCAGGAAGCTGGGTGGCGAGTCATTACACACTGCCCGGCGAGTCATTACACACTGCCCGGCGAGTCATTACATTGGCCAACCATGAAGCTGGCAGCATGTACCCAGATAGCAAGCAATTGAGCTGCAAGTTTGAAAATGACTTGCTGAACTATTGCAGACTTGCCAAGCTTCACAATTTTATTGCACAATTACAGCAAGTCTGCATTGCAAGTCTCCAGATCAAGTGTTCTGCAAGTCTATAACTTGCCAGGGAATGTGTGCAGCAAGTTGACGTATGAATGTATTGCCCACTGGCGAATGCAGTGTGGATTTCTTCACAAATATGTGGCTTTTAAAGACCACTTTTAGTGCACCTACTCTTGGTAGGGCCCAGTGCACTCCCCACATACCTATCTGTCCCTGCTCTGCCACAACGTTCAATGCCGCAATCACCGTTTTCATAAGCATGCATTTATGTACATGGGGACAGAGGGATGTTTTGATGGTTGTTTTTTAATATATTGTATTGAACTTAATTTTTTTGTTATTCTTTTTTTTTCATCTGAATTTATTGTTTTCACAAGGGGGCTCACAAGCCTGCTATGTGATAGCACAATGGATGTGACAGGTTCTCTTTAAGGAGACACCAGGGGTTGATTACACACCTAATTTCACCTAAATTAGCAGAGATCACGCTCAATTAGTTTCTTACCCGGCCGCAGTGGCCAGGGATTTTTAGCTCTGCAGCTGGAATTGAGGAAAAGCTTTCTGCTTTCGGCTTCATTCACTGCAGGGACAATCAGTGAATGGATGTTCCTTGATCATCTTCCACTCTCACCACTGACACCCACCATGGACATCATGGGCACCCTGGAGAGAGCCCTGGATTCATGGTGTGGAGGGGGTCACAATAATTAGTGCCATAGCATATTATTTAGAAATTTTGCAAACTTTACACTACAAGCCTTATTTTTGAATTATTCATTTGTTGTTTCATGAATTCTGTGAAAATTAAATATTTGCATAATGATTGTGGTGCTGGAGAATTGTGTGTGTTTAACATTGCTACAGTAGTAACTCCTTGTTTTATTGGATTTGACTTGAATATTCTGTGAGCCTATAATAGCCCATGTATTAGCTCCACAGATATAAGTAACAATACTCTTTTCTATTCAGTGTTTGTGAATATAATACCCTACATGAAAGGTCACATACATCAAATTATTCTGTGTCCAAGGGCAGCCATCTTGCTTACTTGCTTCACAGTTGTCTGTTTTGAGAGAATTTTTTGTGCCCCTCATATACTGCTGCTTTCTCAACTGTGGCATCATATTTGTGTCTCTAGGTGGTTATGTATGTACATTGTGCTGAAACACAGAATACTTTTGAAGCAGTTTCTATTCCATTGCAACAATGACACAACTGGATATGTAGCCCAGTTACATAAAATGAATAGTAGTAGGAAGACAATGACAGTGACCCCGGTGATGACTAGAGGATTGGCACTTACTTGATGCAATAAGAAGTTGAACGGAGTCATTTAGTGAGTCAAAATACAATATATAGTTCCCGAGGAGTATTTAATTAGAATTCAGGGTATAGTTCTCAAGTATGCAAATTATAAGTGGAACTGAAATCATAATTTGTTCTCCTCCTCTGCCTTTACAACTTACTCTCCCTAACGTAGCTAAGTGTATGTAAATCCTAAGAATAATCTTTTTTTATTTGCATACTTTTAATCTGGCAAATATACCATTAAAAGTGTTTTTATATACACTATATTGCCAAAAGTATTGGGACGCCTGCCTTTACACGCACATGAACTTTAATGGCATCCCAGTCTTAGTCTGTAGCGTTCAATAATGATTTGGCTCACCCTTTGCAGCTCTAACAGCTGCAACTATTCTGGGAAGGATGTTCACAAGGTTTAGGAGTGTGTCTATGGGAATGTTTGACCATTCTTCCAGAAGCGCATTTGTGAGGTCAGGTACTGATCTTGGACGAGAAGGCCTGGCTTGCAGTCTCCACTCAAATTCATCCCAAAGGTGTTCTATCGAGTTGAGGTCAGGATTCTGTGTAGGCCAGTCAAGTTTCTCCACCCCAAACTCACTTATCCATGTCTACATGGAGTTTGCTTTGTGCACTGGTCACGTTGGAACAGAAAGGGGCCATCCCCAAACTGTTCCCACAAAGTTGGGAGCGTGACATTGTCCAAAATGTCTTGGTATGCTGATGCCTTAAGAAATCAGCTGTACAAGCCCGAACTGAATAGCTGAACAGCATTCGGCTCACTTCACTTTGGGTGGGTTACTCACTCGGCTGCCTTCGGCAGCTTCGTGAATAACCCTCTTAATGTTTTCATTTGGGAACATAGAGCTGATGTGATTCTCCAGGTTTGTCAAATCTATCAAAAGGACATTCTCTTAGGAGCATTATGGCGCAACTCTGAGCCTTTGCCCCGGGTGACAGAATGTCTATCTTCCCCACTGCTTGTTAATATGCATTTAAGCAAATTTCAGTCTGGATTTTTTATGTGTAAATGAAGTACTCCTTGTGACGCCCGGCCCAAACCCACTGTACATGAATCACACCTAACTATACGCAGTTCTGAACTGAGAAAGCCATCACAAGGAAGTGGCAAAACCACTCTCAGCCTCACCCAGAACAGAGATTTCCCAGCTTACGGGACAACAATCTCAGGTCAGAAGACTGAGAGCGGTCATCACTAGGGTTGGTTAACTCCGCAGTTAACCCTTTACATACCAAATGTTCGCTGCCACCATGTGTTTTCAACAGAAAACACAAACTGGTCACAGCAAATGCTGTGACAATTCAACACATGTTAACAAAATCTATGATACCACTGTCCTTTCAGACAAGAATATGACAGGTTTCACTATACAGTAGCGCTCTTTACAGAGGCAAGGATATTTTAAGTTTGTATTTAGTGTTTAGAGATAAGCTTAACGATTTTTAAGATTGTCCTTTAATAAAAGAAATGGTGCCGAAAAAATATATAGAGAAAGTTATTAATAAAGAGAGACAAAATATATAACAATAGTAAAATAAAAGGGAACAACAGGGAATACTTAACAGTCCTGGGTTTATGAGTTCTGACAGAGTCCAGAGTTCAATAAGCAAAAGAGAGGTCTAAATGGCCCCAAGCAAGGCTCGCACAGATGATTTTCACATATTAAAGGGGAACTCTTCTGAGATGTTACGAACTTCTTGATGTAGCAGAATTTCCTTTGATGTTGATGTTACAAACAAGAGCCTCTACAGCTGCCTGTGCAGTATCTTTTTGGCAGCTCTCTGGGGGATGTCTTAGAGCGGTGCAGGGCTGGGGAGGGGGAGCAAGAAGGATACGCCTTTACACTGTCCTCCTCTGCTCCTCCCAAACTGCTAAATTCATAACTAAGAAGATAATTGAAAATTCATATCCAATTCTGTCTGACAACCCCTGCATTATGATGTGCATGAAGTTAGCTTTAGATTGAGACCAAACTTGGCGGAGATATAAATTATGGTTATGCCAGAAAGGTAAATGTCACCTGTCCAGCCGTTGCCCATCATAAAAAAAATATTTTTTGTTTGTCTGTTTCTGTCTCAATGAGACACAACTATCGGTGTACTTAATTTTACCATTTCACTCTCCAATTCAAGTTATGAAATTGGTTTGATATTGTAACTCAGCTTTGAATGCTGGGTCACCTGGGTCATTAATTTTACCAGGCCTGTGTGTTTACCTGTCAATTGCTATTTTTTTAGGGGTTTATCTGACCTGGGCATAACCATTACCATGCTATTAGGAATTTACGATACTGCTCAACACTAAAACTGTTTAAAGCCAGGTCCAGAGGAAACTCTAGATAACAATCAGTTTTAGTGCTTCATTTAAGAACTATACAGATTAGCAGATCCCTGTTTTTTTGAATTTGAAGAGACCTGGTACTGATGGCAGGCTAAAGTCACCTACAACTAAATTAAATACTGCATTTGCTTTAAACTAAATATATTTATTATTAATAGGCTCAAACCTCATTATCGTTACACTCCTTGTTCTTCTTCCTTTGAGCGCGCTGCTGCTCTGAAAGCAACAAATGTTACGATCACACACTGATGTACCTTAACCTTCGAGTTCTGCTTGTATCACTTCGGATGTTTTCCTGGGCTCTTTTTCTACCAGGTGCACTATTCTCCTGTTCAACCTGGGGTCACTTTTACTCTTGCGGCTATGCCCAGAAAAGCTACTGTTAGGCATACCAATACAGTACAAGTACTCGTGAAAATGCCCTGATACTAGAGGCCGATAACGGCCCTTTTAATTTTTAAACTGGATCGACTGCCTGAAGTCCCATGCTTGTGGGGACCTCAGGCAGCCTGCCAGGGACATGGGAGTAGCTGTCTTTGACAGTGCCTGCCAAATCCCACATCTCCTCTTCCTCCTTCCTGGTGCCAGCACAGCTGAGGACAGCTCCACACCGCACATACAGCCCCAGAGCCGGAACAAGACCCACCCGTTCAGCTCACTAACCACCCTTTCAGGCTGGCACCCACCCATTCAGCTCATTCAGCCCAAAACCTGCCCACAGAGCCCTGGTGAGACCCACATGCAGGCTTGGTGAGATCTGTATGCAGCCCGGTGAGATCTGTATGCAGCCTGGTGAGATCTGTATTCAGCTCTGGTGAGATTTGTGCACAGCTTGGTAAGATCTGTATTCAGCTCTGGTAAGATCTGTATTCAGCTCTGGTGAATACTGTATTCAGCTCTGGTGAGAACTGTACGTAGCCCTGGTGAGATCTTTACACAGCTCTACTGAGATCTGTATGCAGCCCTGGTGAGATCTTTATGCAGCCCTGGTGAGATCTGTATACAGCCCTGGTGAGATCCGTACTCAGCTCTTGTGAGATCTGTACGGAACTCTGGTGAGATCTGTGTGACGGACTGAACCATCACTGGTGCTGTTGGAGGAGCCTGGGGGCTAGCCACCTTCCAACTGACTATGGACCCAGAACTATGGAGACCCCCCTCGCAGCCTTTGGGGTTACAATGAACCATTGTACCAGGTTTATGTGTGGAGGGATGTACTGTACAGTTTCCCTGGCATTACATTGGGATGACCCCGTGTTTATGATATGTACAGGCTGTGACTCCAGGAGCACTGAAGGGGGATAATTCTGGACATTGAACTGTTACAGTTTATTGGTCCCTTTGTTGTATTGTGTTGATGATGGGATTAGGATAGCTGATTCTAGGAGTAGCTGACTACGGGTGTAGATGAGTAAATCACACTATGATACACTCCGGAGATAATCCCATCACATGTGTCTCCTCTCTCCCTATTCATTCATTAAGGCATCGGGGAGGGGATGTCTGTTTGCATGCTGTTCATGTTTGATTGCGTTATGTGTTTAGACCCCCAGAGCTGTATATATGCTGAGCTGGTCTTCAATAAAGCAGATCTTGGTTTCCACCTCAACATTGGTGTTGTCTAATGCTTGAGTGGTTAGCGTTCTGTCTTAATATATTGTTTCTGTCCAATAATTAGGCAGGTTTGGGCTGAGGACACTGGGATGCGGATTCCAGCGGAGAGGAAGTTGTTTTCTGACGGAGGTACCCAGTCGGGGTACCAGGCGGTCCGTCACAATCTGTACACAGCCTGGTGAGATCTGTACACAGCCTGGTGAGATCTGTACACAGCCTGGTGAGATCTGTATGCAGCCCGGGCGAGATCTGTATGCAGCCCTGGTGATATCCGTGCTCAGCTCTTGTAAGATCTGTACGGAACTCTGGTGAGATCTGTACGGAACTCTGGTGAGATCTGTACACAGCCTGGTGAGATCTGTACACAGCCTGGTGAGATCTATATACAGCCCTGGTGAGATCTGTATGCAGCCCTGGTGAGATCTGCACGCAGCTCTTGTGAGATCTGTATGGAACTCTGGTGAGATCTGTACACAGCCTGGTGAGATCTGTATGCAGCCCTTGTGAGATCTGTACGCAGCCCTAGTGAGATCTGTACGCAGCCCTGGTGACATCTGTACAAAGTCCTGGTGACATCGGTATGCAGCCCTGGTGAAAAACTGCCCTAAAATCATTAGTCTGTATTGTTTAATACAAATTATCACATGTTCCTTTAAGAAAAAGTATCAGTAATTGGTATCAGCGAGTACCTGAGGGAAAGTACTTAAATAGTCTGAATGACTGATTACAAGTTTGAAGGCATGTGTGATGCTAATTACAGAAAATGGTTATTTTAAAATATCACTATGATCCAGTTCTTTATAATAATTTCTAGGGGTAGCAGCAAACTTGCCCAGGCCATTTTAGAATATATTTATAGAATAAGCAATACTGTATTTCTTTTCCGGCTCTATTTGCTCTACTGCATGACATACGATTCATCACATATCAAGAGGAATAAAGCATTGTTTCCACAAATGTGTTATGACTGTATTTTAGTCCTTACAGAAATACTTCAAGCAGAACTCTGGTTTTAAATGACCAATATTACTTATATTACACTGATTTACATCTATGCAATTGCAGTTATAGTTTCAGTGCATGGAAGGTATATTGAAATGTATCGTGGACTATGTACAATTATAAAGTCATTCACAGCAGTATGTTAATGCTGCAAAAATTCAGTGTGGTGTGACTTCAGCACATTATCAGCAAAGAGCAGTAAAGTGTCTGTAAAAAGTGTGTGGATAATAACAGGTCAGTTTTATCCATTGTCCCTGCCTTACACTGTGTTTCCAATTGCAAAAGGCTGCATTCATGTTTTAGCTTTTAGTGCATGGAATAAATGAAAGCTACATTTTCACAATTGTTTACATTTAGTCTAGCTCTTTGCCATTTCTTGTTTAAAATCCCTCTGTATTTCCTACACATACATTCTTTGTTCAATAAATAGATAAGAAATCTCTATTAACGCCAATGGTGAGCAGTGACAGATATATTGCAAGGGTGATGGTTTAATGCAGAATTCCTTGAGGCTGTGTTCTTAGCTTGTTCTGCATGTGCCTAGGATTCAATGGTACGAGGCCCTGGGGATCTTAATGAATTGGTCTATTATGTTACACTGAAAGCTTCTAAATGCTCCCAAGTCAACACTCAGTACTTTGTGTCAACATTTGGCTCTGTAAAATGCAAGTTTTTGCCAAAAACCAAGGTTGCATACAGTTCAGTGAATCAAACACTGGCAGATGGTACTCAACAAATGGCTGTTAAATGACTCCTGGAATACAGGCATATCCCCTTCTGCCCCCAAAAGAAAACTAAAAATATGCATAATAGAAATACAGTAGCTCTAAACATGATATCAAGAGCTGACTGAGAATATAGGGATCCAGAAAATGCATTACTATTACACATTTTCTGTGCAATACAGCCTTTACATCCATTCACTACATGCATAACACAGGTTCTTGTTTACATATAACAGGCAGGCAACTCTTTCTTAAATGACCCAATACACAAGTGTTTGCAATTTGTTTATAATGGAAACATTACTCTTTCACCTGACATTTATAACCAATGCCCAGAATATGATTGGTGTTGGTTTCATAAGCTGTATACTGCAATTGCTGTGTGTAGCAATTGTATAGTGTCAACAGGAGACACTAGGGCATCAGATAACTTTTCTGACTTGTCCAATTAAAGTACCTATGTTTCGATGTGACCTGTTGCTATTGTTTTCATTTTGCATTCATATAGATTTCTGCACAATTGCATTATGACTGTTATTACAGTGGCAACAAAAAGTATGTGAATTACCTGGTTTTCTGAAGTAATTTACCATAAAATGTTATCTGATCCTCATCTAAGTCACAACAATAGACAAACACAATGGGGGAATTTATCCAAACTCTAGCAGACAGAATCTGGAGCAGTTGTCAATGACAACCAATCAGCTTCAGTCTTTTATTTTCAAAGCTTAATTAAACGAACTGAAGACAGAAGCTGATTGGTTACTATGGGCAACTGCTCATTGCATATTCTGTCTGCTACAGTTTTGATAAATTTCCCCCAATGTGCTTAAGCTGATAACACACAAACAATTCTAATTTCTTGTGTCTTTATTGAACACACCCATTAAACATTTACCGTGCTGGAGCAAAAAGTAAGTGAATCCATAGACTACTTACTTTAACCAGTTGACATCCGGGGTGTTAAACCCCCTTCCCAAAAAGACTCAAACATTTTATGATTGCTGTTCATAAGAAGCATCAACTGATGTGAACTATGGCTCACAAAAAGGAACTCTCTGAAGACATACAATCAAGAGTAGTTGATCTGCATAAGGAAAGGGATACAAAGAAATCTTAAAGTGTTTAGACATCCATCAGTCAAAAATTAGACAAATTGCCTATAATTGGAGATAGTTTAGTACTGAGCCTCTCTTACAATAAGTGGGCGCCCAGCCAGATAAGTCCCAATGCACAACACAGAATCCTCAATGAAGTAAATGTGTAACAGGTAAAGGTTGAAGACATCACTGGAAACATCCCTGTTTATGGGTCTACCATACGTAAGTGTTTGAACAGGCAGGGTGTCCATGGCAAAACACTATGGAGGAAGCCACTGCTATCCAAAAAAAATTGCTGTGCACCTGAAGTTTGCCGAAGAGCACCTTGAGAAATCGCAACACTACTGGGAAAATGTTTTGTGGACTGATGAAACAAAAGTTGAATAATTCGGGAAGAATACTCAGCACTATGTATGGTGCAAAAAGGGCACAGCTTACCAACATCAAAACATCATCCCAACGGTGAAGTGTGGTGGAGGCAACATCATGATTTGGGCTTGCTTTGCTGCCTCAGGGCCTGGATCACTTGCCATCATTGAGGGGAAAATAAATTCCCAAGTTAATCAAAATATCCTACAGGATAATGTCAGGGAGGCTGTCTGCCAGCTGAAGCTTAGTAGAAGTTGGGTGATGTAGCAGGACAATGACCCTAAGCATTGAAGTAAATCCACTACAGACTGGCTTCAAAAAAAGAAAATGCACATTTTGGAGTAGCCTAGTCAGAGCCCAGACCTTAACCCTATAGAGATAATGTGGAATGACCTCAAGAGGGCTATATCTACAATACAATCAATCAATACAATTAATACAATAAAATCTACTATCCTACAAATGTGTCTGAGCTGGTGCAGTGTTGTACAGAAGAATGGTCAAAAATTTCTCCTCAAAGTCGTACAGGTTTGATTCAGAGCTACCAAAAGTGCTTGCTTCCAAAGGAGGTTCAATCAGCTATTAACACCAAGGGTTCACTTACTTTTCCCCCCAGCACTGTGAATGTTTAATGCGTGTGTTCAATAAAGACACGAGAAATTAGAATTGTTTGTGTGTTATCAGCTTAATCATATTGTATTTGTCTGTTGTGACTTACTGTAGATGAGAATCAGATCACATTTTAATGGCGAATTACTGCAGAAAACTAGGTAATTTCAATGGGGCTCACATACTTTTTCTTGCAACTGTACATGTGACATTTTGATTTAATTCATGTGTATCTCACATCTTGGTATTCTTCTGTTGCACATTGTGCTCCAATATTTGCACTGTAGCAGTAAAAGTCTCAGTCCCACTGCATTTTTTTATAGTATAAATTAAAGTGAGAGTAAAATTGATGGAAGGTGAATTGGCAACACAGATGCTACAATATTTGAGCAGGCCTTACATAGATTGTCACACCCAATTAGGGGTTTCAGAGTGGGTTAACCCAGCCCCAACACCATCATATTGCCACCATAGTAACAACAGTTATTCTTGGTGTTTGGCAGAATACAATTTTAATATACACCTACTGTCTCTAATGACTAGCACAGGCCCCAAAGCAGATCATGGCTTGGATAATTATTTTAACTTGGCCAGGACCTGTTGAAATATAGTCCTTGTACTTTTCATCATCCACAGAAAGGTAAAAGGGATATTTTATATTCAGCTTAATTATTTGTATTAGTTTCTCTCTTGAATGATAAAGCCTCCTTAGTTGATGTATCCTGCTTTGGGGAAAAATATAGATAGAAGTATTTCCTAATAGTACCATGAGTCCTGAAGAGGTTAACAGTTTCCTGTCCTTATCCCAGCCATCAGGTTTCCTGAAACAGCAGATCTTTGTGTGATTAAACACAATGGCCAAACATTCATCTCAGCCAAAGGATGCATTAAGTTTCATTTCTTTGCGGTACCCTTTCACTTTCTGTCTGGCAAACCTATAAAACGGATTGTATGCCAGCGGTTTGGTAGATTACTCTCTGATTTTAATTGCTTTAAAGATACAATACTTCCAGGAGTAATGTGAAAGGCCAGTTCAAAAAACCAATATACTCAATCTTGTAATGAAATAATTAAAACTGAAATACATAGTTTTCTATTACTCGCTTACCATTTGTTGTCTTGTTCTGTAAGCTACCTGAATTGTCTCACTGCAGGCTTATATATATAGATCAAATTGTACATAGGAGACACTGGGGGGGTGATTTACTAACCTAAACACACGCACGCACTAGGTGCGTGTGATTTTTACACAGCAAAACGTATTTATCAACCAAAAAGTTTCTAAAAGCATATTTCCACTAATGCCATAAATGGAAAAATCATGCACATGATGCATATATAATGCTGCTTCACAGTTTAGACAAAAATGGTTAGCTCATGCATTTACATTCCTGCATTCATCAACGCAAGCAACACAACATAGAGCTAATTTACACAACGTCACCTTGCAAATTCATGCAGGGCTTTGCACAACACACCTGCTGGGTGTGTACACACTACAAAGGTGTTTAGATTCCACCCATAGATCATGCTGGGAGGGAACACACTACAGAAGTGTATACATGTTCGTGGTGTGTTTATAAGGTTAGTAAATCAACCCCTATGTCTCTTTTTAGGACTCATCAAACTACGAGTGGGATGAACTTGTGTATGCTTTAAACACCCAATCATACCCTTATTTTTGTATTTATAATAGTTAAATGGGATTACTTTACAACACACATTAATATGTGTCCAAAATGCATCTAAAGAGCTCAAGAATTAAGGCCCAATTTACAGTTCAGTGTGGTGTGTTAATGCATAATCACTTGTTATGTTATAGCACAGGGGTAGGCAACCTTGGCTCTCCAGATGTGCTGAAACTACAAATCCCATCATGTTTCTGCCTCTGGGAGTCATGCCTGTGGCTTGCAATGCCTTATAAGATTTGTAGTTGCAGCACAGCTGGAGAGCCAAGGTTGCCTACCCTGTTATAGCAGCACAACACTACTGACCAGAAAATGCACCTGCACTATTTTCCTGTTGCAGCCCACCACAACATATGGCAGTACCTTACCATGTTCTGCAATGCATGTATCTCAGAGGTGCAATACTTGGGTGTTGGGGTACCATCCATAATTATTGACACTGTGCGTTGCAGTAATAAGTACATTACCATAGCGCTTAGGTATGAAGCCAACCTAAACATAATGTATTGGTGTTTGGAACATATCATATTCCTTAACATATCATATCATATTGTTACTTATTATGGGGAGGGATAAAAAAATATACATATATTGTATTTCTTAGGTAAATATGCAATATTAAGACATTTTATAACATCTTCTGTCCAACAAGCAAGTGAAGCTTTAGGTTCTATTTCATATGTTTTTTTTTCTATCTCCTTTATTGTAAAAGGTCTGTTTCTTACAGATCAAAGTGAAATTTATACACAAAAGTCAATGAGTCAGAGCCGTGATTAGACAGCTCTGCTTGAGGTTTCAATCAGACAGAGCAAGCCTGAAGGCAGCAAGTTCTCTGTTAGATAACCCATAATGATTTTGAAATCATTGTAAATGTTAAATATATTTGGACAGGCTTCCCGGTTATGAATGTTTGTTTCACTAAAACCTGTGGCGAATATTCTTACATAATTGTTACATTCCTTGCACTTAGCACTATTTGGCAGATCCCATATAAGGAAAGCTGCTGGTATGAAGCCTTCTACTCTTAGGCTGGGCACACACCTTACAAACATCGCAAGACTTTTGTCTTGCGATGGTTGTAAGGTACTTAAAAAAACGTACGATCTGCCTATGCCGCGATTATCATACGATTATCGTAAGGTGTGTGGGGACCTTAAGAGCAAATCCTGTTGACTGGCACTGCCTTGCAGGCTCTGTGGAACAGTGACTGTAGTGCCAAAACAGTTTTGGACTCTATTGATTAAGTGGATATACAAGTGTATGACATTTTAAAACTGAATGTAATATATTTGTAAAGACCCTATATATATATATATATATATATATATTAATGACTGATTTGCCATTGCTTGTTAAAGAGCATTCCTACAGGATGGCTATAATAAAAATGTGTGGTCTTGTCTGAGACAAATGTACTGGTTTGTAGTCATCTATCATCAAATTCAAGTACTGTTTGAGAAATTAACTGTTATTCAAGTTTCTTCAGCAGAGCTGGATGGCTGTCAAAATGATGTTACAATTACATGATGCACAGTTATGAGACAGAGGTTATTAAGCCACATTGAGAGTAAATATTGCACACATATACTCTTGCACACAGGTGGAAATCTATGTTATATTTGGCCTATTGATAAAGAATGTTCATAGTCTGTTTTTTCAATTGTCCTGTGGAGTGTTATGCTGCAGAGTGGGTGGTAGATAAGTGGCTTTATAACCCTTCTCAGATGGATGGGCAGCAACAATTGTTTCTCTAATTTCATTGCTTATGTCTTGCCTCCTTGGCAATGTGTTAACACACACCTCAATGTTCCAGACGAGCAAACTGTTAAAACTTCAGCATTTATAGAGGTGGACACACTTGCTGATGATCAATTAATCAAGAGCATTTGATTAGCAGCACTTGGCTGCTACTTAGTGTCCTATGTAAAGGTACCCATACACCTGCCGATTATCGTACGATAATTGCGGGTGATCCCGCGATCATACGCTAATCGGCAGGTGTATGGGCAGTGTGCGAAGAAAACAAACCAAAACAAAAAATAAATGTACGAAAAATTCTGGTTCCGCCTCATCTTGAGTATGAGGTTTAATTTTGGTCACCAATTCATAGAAAGGATGTCCTGGAGCTGGGGAGGGTACAGAGAAGGGCAACAAAATGAATTAAGGGCTAGTGGACCAAAGCTATGAGACAAGGTTGCTAAATATAAATGTATTCACTCTAGAAGTGAGGCAATTAAGAGGGTACAAGATTTTGATGTACAAATTGTTTATTGGTGATACTAATATCAGTAATAAACTGTTTACAGTAAACAACTAGAGGCCACCACCAAAATTGGAGGAAAAAAGATTTAACCACAAGTTATGTGTAGGGGCTTCTTTTCTACTAGAGGGGTAAAAATGTGGAACTCTCTTCCACAATCAGTGGTATCATCAGAGAGTATTGAATCATTCACAAATAATTTAGGTACCTTCCTCAAAGACCATAACATGCAGGGGTACAGGTACTCTTACTGACTGGAACACACACAGGGGGTGATTTACTAACCTAAACACACGCACGCACCAGGTGTGTGTGATTTTCACACAGCAAAACGTATTTATCAACCAAAAAGTCTCTAAAAGCATATTTCCACTAATGCCATATATGGAAAAATCATGCACATGATGCATATATAATGCTGCTTCACAGTTTAGACAAAAATGGTTAGCTCATGCATTTACATTCCTGCATTCATCAACGCAAGCAACATAACATAGAGCTAATTTACACCACATTACCTTGCAATTCATTGCAGGGCTTTGCACAACACACCTGCTGGGTGTGTACACACTACAAAGGTGTTTCGATTCCTCCCATAGATCATGCTGGGAGGGAACACACTACAGAGGTGTATACACGTTCGTGGTGTGTTTAAAAGGTTAGTAAATCAACCCCACAGACTCATATACACACATACACACGCTCATAGAGGTTGAACTCGATGGACCTGTGTCTTTGATTCAACCTGAAATACTATGTAACTATGTTACATAAATATAGAAATTGGATAGGCATTACAGAAAAAGTAAGATAGTTTGAAAGAAATAAACCAAACCATTAACTACTAGAAGCCACTCTAAAGATGTTTTTTCCTTCCCTGGCTTAAGTATGCACGAAAACTGACCGAAATCTGCAGGGGCCCCAAAGGCCACACAGAAAGTGTCAAAGGGCTACATGTGTATTCCAAGCTGCAGGCTGGACACCATGTATTTAAATGATTGGTGCAGAAAAAAATTGCGTGATAAACATGTGAAAACGTGCAAAACTGAAAATTCCTAGGTGCAAACCAGGTCTTATAGTTTAGAGAATTACAAACAATCCATTAAATGCCTACTGACTTTTGAGACTGAAACGTGCAATGTCTGTGCAAGATTTTATTTGTCTGTGTAGCTCACACTTTTCCTTAGGATGTAGCTGAATCTAGAAAAAGTCTCATCATGCAAAGAATAATTTTCCAGACTTTCTTCTCCATGAGCTGTTCTGCTGATAAATAAGATGCTGGGTGCACAGATATTCAGCTTGTTAGTAGAGAGGAGTGGAGTGATTTCAGTGCAATTCAGTGCAATTAGAGTAGCTCAAAATGTAATCATGTGGACTACTGAGGTAAAAAGTGCATGAAAGAAGAAAAAATCACTCTTTTGCAAACCCTAACACACTCTCTGAGCCCAATCATGTATGTAATGCTAACCTTCTATTGGTAAATAAGTGACAGCTGGCATTGCATTATCTTAAAAGTTTTTGTAAAAAACAAATAATTAAAATAATCAAAAACACTTTAAAAAAATGTAAGCAGTTCCTTAAATTTTAGAAACCATTTTAAGTTTGACAATAACTAAAAATTTAACTGTGTGCTAAAATAAATAGAAAAATACACATAGAGTTTTACGTTTTTCAGCTTTCTCTTTTTGGCTCTACTAATCCCTGATCCAAAGGCCACATGATGCCATTTTTGCACCAACATACATTTTTTTAGAAAGGATTTACGAAAGTGTAAAATTAGATAAAATGAGGTGAAGTGAAACGAAGCCTGGGTGTAAAGTAAGGTGAAGTGCACCTATGTTTACTCACAGTATAACTGGATGTTTGAATTAACACAGATTCACCTTAAGTCAAGCATGATTTCACTTCCCTTCTAGTTGTTTCACCTCACTCCTGACTTCAAGAATCCTGGCCATTATTCTGTATGCATTCTTCTCTCCCGCTCCATGCTCGTTCTGTGCTATTTTTTACAAAAATGTTTAATACTTAAACTGCTCTTATGTTAGTATTAATAGAGATTTTAACGAGAGAAAAAAACCTGTAAAAGTGAAAAAGAACTCTCCTGACATACACAAACTCCATATTAAACCACTGGTTTTGGCAGGACAGGTTTATGCTTAAAACTGACAGCAGTTTTAACTCTTCCAGGCTCTATCCAAAACAAACAAAAAATAATATTGGGTATACCTACACAGAAACATACCAGAGGTCCTTATTTAGCCATGATTTCTGATCTAGTTCTGTGATACCAAAGCTAGCCAGTTGATGGGGGTAGGGGGGTAAGTGGCATAAGACAAATAGCATGGAGTATTTATCCATCTATGAGTTTTGGATAACTGTTTATTTAAGGCTGTACTTTCAATGTAGTATAACAAAATACATCATGTCTTTTTCAGGATCTTTATGCTCTGGACCTGGAACCATATCGCTACTCTGGAGTGAATCTTACAGGATTCCGGCTTCTAAATGTGGAAAACCCATATGTTACCACTATCATAGATAAATGGCAAATGGAACGTCTTCAAGCACCTCCTAAACCAGAGACTGGACTGTTAGATGGAATAATGACGGTACGATCCCAGAGTAATATTCTTGTTCATGCATACATACCCAAGTTTGTATTAAATATTGACAGTGAACATCAAGAAAATATTTTTATTTTAGTTTTATTGCTATCTGTATTCCTGTTGGGGAGATTTTTATTTACTGCCTGTCCAAGTAAACTATAACTTGACAGAGGCTTTTACCCTTCCCCACTCCCCACTAAAAACATTATTGTAATAGCGTTCTTGTTGCAGAAATTATGTTTCACTTCTCAACACAGCACACGAAGGGAGGTGAAATTTACATAAAATGATGGGTCCCTGTTGAATAGATTTTCCCCAAATATGGACACAAATAGCAATAAAAACGGACAGATCTACCACCTTCACTAAGATTTGAACTATTTTGGGCTGATTAATTACTTAAGTCAGTGATATATTGATAGACCCATTTAAGTTTTATTAAATTAATGCCACTAGAATCATTACTACATGTAACAATTTTAGATACTCTTTAAATGTCAGGTCCAGGAAGCAATATGAATGCATAGTTAAAGCACACATATTTTACTTGTCAAAAGAGCTTGCTATTATATCCATGTGAAATGAACCTTGCATTTGGAAAGAGTTTAAATATGGAGTGCACACTTTTTGTGGTCAAAATAAATAAAAGTTTTGTAGACATATATATTTTAAATTCTGCAATATACTACCCTAAATTCATCATGATGACTTAGTCACATTTTAAACATTGGGTTTAACATATTAAAAAGTGGATAGAAGAAGGAAAGTGTTAGTATTGTCTATGGCAACAAACCCAGATTTTCCTATTTCAGTTAAGTATATGTTTTATGTCTCACCCGATATAGTAAATCAAGCAGCCATGTTTATTCTTTAAAGACAGAAACAAGTAGACTACCTTAATATCCTGTTTGTACAAATATAGCATAGTTGCTGACTGTTATGCTGACCCTCAAACCTCCTGAGCTGCTACTGGATCACAATAACACCAAAAAACTTGCATGACATCAGAGCTTATGAATGAAATAGGAGAGAGGTAGACCATAGCAAAAGTAAAGCTCCTTTTTTATTTGAATTTAAGTGTAACTAAACCCATCCATACTTACTTGCCATCAAGTGATTGCAACGTCCACAAACTCCCTCACCAGTGCCAACATGTTCTCCCCAGCTTCTTCCAGGTTCAGGGTCTTTAGCCAACTTGATCGGCCAGGCTGATGTAACTCCCATGTTTAATAAAAAAAAATGCTGCTTGCTGAGAAAATAAATAATTGTAAATAATTTTGCGAGGATGAAGGTAAGAAGCATTTATTGCAGAAGAGACATATGGGTCTATTCACAAAGCTGCCGAGGGCAGCCGAGTGAATGACCGATCAGAAGTGAAGTGAGCCGACCACCTTTCGGCTATTCACTTCAGGCTGGTACGGCTGATTTCAGCTGATATACGGCTGAAATCAGCCGTACATCGGCTTGCTTCGTGTGGCTTCGGATCAGCCGAACATGCTCAGCATGTTCGGCTGATCCGAAGCCACACGAAGCAAGCCGATGTACGGCTGATTTCAGCTGATATACGGCTGAAATCAGCCGTACATCGGCTTGCTTCGTGTGGCTTCGGATCAGCCGAACATGCTCAGCATGTTCGGCTGATCCGAAGCCACACGAAGCAAGCCGATGTACGGCTGATTTCAGCTGATATACGGCTGAAATCAGCCGTACATCGGCTTGCTTCGTGTGGCTTCGGATCAGCCGAACATGCTCAGCATGTTCGGCTGATCCGAAGCCACACGAAGCAAGCCGATGTACGGCTGATTTCAGCTGATATACGGCTGAAATCAGCCGTACATCGGCTTGCTTCGTGTGGCTTCGGATCAGCCGAACATGCTCAGCATGTTCGGCTGATCCGAAGCCACACGAAGCAAGCCGATGTACGGCTGATTTCAGCTGATATACGGCTGAAATCAGCCGTACATCGGCTTGCTTCGTGTGGCTTCGGATCAGCCGAACATGCTCAGCATGTTCGGCTGATCCGAAGCCACACGAAGCAAGCCGATGTACGGCTGATTTCAGCTGATATACGGCTGAAATCAGCCGTACATCGGCTTGCTTCGTGTGGCTTCGGATCAGCCGAACATGCTCAGCATGTTCGGCTGATCCGAAGCCACACGAAGCAAGCCGATGTACGGCTGATTTCAGCTGATATACGGCTGAAATCAGCCGTACCAGCCTGAAGTGAATAGCCGAAAGGTGGTCGGCTCACTTCACTTCTGATCGGTCATTCACTCGGCTGCCCTCGGCAGCTTTGTGAATAGACCCCATAGTATATTAATTTTGAAAAAAAAATCTTTCCGGCTCGCAAGTTTTTCAAATCAGGCTCTTAGTTCCACTTTGTTTTGATTGGTTGCTTACATTTTCAAACATCAACTTCATTATAAATATCTGTTGCTTTCCTACGATCCTTTTATTTTTTTCATATCTCCACTTTATTTCATCTCCTTTCATTCACCTTTCTCTGTTGGTTTATGACCTTATTATTTTTTTCAAACTTTCTGTTTGCTACTGGGAGATTTTTGAACATGTAATTTTCCTTGTGTAGCCTGTGGTTCTATCATTGCAAGGATTGGGTTACGCCTCACTCACTTACAACCTCTTCAGAGTCCAGATGCCACTAGCCTCTAGTGCTGTTTATCATCTGCTGTATCAGTAACGAGGACACAAACACACATAGAGGATGATACATTGGCAGCCTCAAAGGTTCCAGGTCATTGGGCCAGTGTGCTGAGGCAATTCTGGAGAAGGTTCAGGAATGGTATTCACACTAATACAGTTTCTTTTTTGAGTTTTTCTTTCAACAGTTAAGGTTATTTGAAGAGAACTTAGTGAACTATAAACTATTTCAAATAATAAGATTATAATCCCCCAAAGGGGATGTTTTAATACAAACTAAAAATAATACACCATTCATTTTTAAAACCACTGAGTATATAAAATATATAGTTGGGCTCAAAAACAACTATTGTCATAGTTGAAAATATTATCCAATCACATTCCAGTTATACGATTTGTTAAGAAAGTTAGAAAATGAAAAAAATCATCTGCATTGCTGTTCTGGGAAACAGGGCTTCTTTAGGTTTGCTCTGTTTTCAAACAGATATATAGCTGTAATAAATACAATCTTGAAAAATGAAGTTAAAGTGGAAGTAAGGTAAAAAACAAACAAAAAAAAAAACTCTGTAAGTCTCTTCTGCCATAAAAGCTTCTTGCTGCCATTCAGTGATTTTTTTTTCTGTACACTGAGCCACATATGTGTAGCTCAGTCCACATGGCCAGCGCACATGTGGAAGTTACATCATCGGGGGACGACCAATTCAATAAGCGACTCAAGATCTGGGAGAAGAACAGAATGAGGATGGAAGTACTGGTGAGAGAGAAGTGCAGCGCTGAAGGTGATAGGTTTGACAGGTTACTCATAATGTGCTAGTATGCTGAGTATACTAGCACATTATGGTTAAAAGCTCCTAAAGGCACCTCTCCTTTTTTTAAGTATTTTGTTTTGCTATACTTCTGCTTTAAGGCTGTAGTTTGCAATCACCAGTATTAAGAAAATACTCCTAAATACCTGCATCATACACTGAACATTTCACCTATGAGGAAATGGACATCTCACTACTGCAAATCTACTGCACCTGCATGCCACAAGTACCAGAATGTTAGCATTCAAACCCATAGCATTATGTAGACAGATGGAAAGGGATGAGCAAATCTGCCTAGGATCAATTTGCCAAGGGTTCTAGTAAACCTGTTTAAAATATGTCAGCACAAAATTCACCTAAAGTTGCATATGGTGTTACAGAACAGTACAATTCACAGGGACAATTTCAGTGACTGCCTACACTGGCAATGTATATTTGGCTGTGGAATAGTTTTTTCTTTTACAATTACCTTACATACATAGTATTTGAGGTTGAATAAGGACACAGGTCCATCGAGTTCAACCTTTATGTGCAAGTGTGTGTGTAGTGCGTGCATGATGGCAACATCAGCAATAAACTTTTCACTCTAAACTCCCTACAAGGACTAGAGGCCATAGAAGACGTTTCAGGGCCTGTCTGGAATGTGACCTTTTGACACTGGGTTCTGCTTGTGTCACTTTCTGGACCTTAGAGTACTGTCTTAGCCACAAAATGCTCTCTAGGTGCAGTGCTGTGGCACAGCCTCTGGTGCGACATTGTCTCTAAAGACTCATTTAAGAGTAGATTGTCGGGCAATGCAGCAGGAACTACTATATTTATTGGTGTTGTTAGAGTGCCACCATTACCGCCTATTCTGCCAATTTCTACAGAAAGGGTTAACACACTAAGGAATTAAGTGCTGCCTTTGTAGTTACAGTGCATATTTACATTCCACACTCTGTTCCCACTTTTTTAGTCTGACGTACCATCTTCCCGCAATTGCTTCTTTTTTGCAAGAGACATACAGTTGCTTGCCATAGCTCCTAGACTACAGATACCATATTGGTTCTTACTGACAGAATGTGAACTACCTAATAATGGAGCAGCCTGCTGCTTCTACTGGTGCTGTGACTAGTCTGGGATCCCTGTCAAGCCCCATGACTAATAAAAATTTACCAAACACTCCTTACTTGAACATGTTCTGTACAGAGATTGAAAACTCCCAATAAATTATTCAGTCCTCCTAAGCAATTTACAAGGCAATATCCATTTCAAAAGATTTTTTTCAAGAAGTCGACCATACCCACTGGGGACATACCATATACCACCTTAAAATGCTGACATTACCTAATAAGGCAGGGGTCCTCAACCTCCGGGCCATGGACCGGTACAGTCCATGGCCTGTTAGAAACTGAGCCACAGGATTATAGCAGGATTCTGTTAGAACCATTACAGTGTAAAGCCAGTAGCTTCCCTGCACAGATGCTCATGTGTTAATTCTTTACTCAGCTGTGAATGTTATGAATCCGATTCCCTGCACATGCGCAATTGCCAGTGACATTTCTGGACTTTATCAGCGGCTCTGAGCTTGCACGTTCAGTCGAATGAACACCGCAAGATCAGAGTCAGATGACGCTGAATTTTACAGTAATGTTAAGTGAACCAAACTTTGTCTGGTAATTTATATTGAGACATTTATCTCAGTACACTCCTTAGACCCCAATTACTAAAAAGCCCTCACACCTACCAAGATCTAAAAGGTGGGTGTGTAGGAATTAAACAATTCACAGGTAAGGTGTCTGCAACCACATAATTTATCACATAATCATAATAACAACAAATACAATATAAACAAATACAGGTGCCTAGACATAAAGTGCACAATAAATGAAAGCCATTGCCCTTTCCCCATTGCAGCTACAACTGCCTCCACTTTTCTGGGAAACCTTCCCAAAAGGGAATTAATGCCTATTCAGCCAAAAGATAATTTGTGAGGTCAGGTTCTGATTTTGGTTGAGAAGCCCTCACTAACAATCTGTGTTCTAGTTCATCCCCAAGATGTTCAGTATAGTTGAGGCCACAGCTCTGTGCAGCTCATTTTACCTCCTTCACATGAAGCTTGGTTAACTATGTTTTTATGGACCTGACTGTGTACAAAGGGGCAGAGTCAAACAGGACTGTCCCCGAACTGTTACCACAAGGTCAGGATCACACAATTGTCTAAAATGTCTCTGTATGCTGTAGCAGTAATGGGGTATTTGTGAAATTGTTCTCAATTACAATGCTGTTGCCCTTTATTTTAGACAGATGCTGCTCTGACATATGATGCAGTCCATATTGTGTCAGTTTGCTACCAGAGGGCCCCTCAGATGACAGTCAATTCATTGCAGTGTCATCGACATAAAGCTTGGAGATTTGGAAATCGCTTTATGAACTTCATCAAAGAGGTAGGTAATGTAGCAGCAATATCACACATTAGCAAATGTGGATATAATAGAAACAATCATAGAGAATATCTCCAGATTCAGCCAAAAATACAACATACATTTGAATGGCCATAAGAATGTGCAAATATACCATAGTGAAAGAATGTGTGTAACTGTTTTGGTTTTGAGAAGTCCTAAACACGCAAATTATTTCCTTCAAGCCAAATTACTAAAATAACTAGTCATTGGCATATGGGTCATGGCTTCTGTCTGGGGAGGTTGGCAAATGGAGTTACATATGCTATATGCAGGGCACAGCTTATTGGTTGTAAGGGAGATTCACATGAGTAGGGAATAAGGGATGCCAGGTTGCATCTTTTTTTATCAGAGTCATACCTTCCTATAGTGACATGCAGTTGAGAAAAAAGAAGCCACACTGACACAATGAAAGTAATTTTTTTTCTGCATCTCACAGACTGTTAGAATTACATGGATGTTTTTACATAGACAGGGATGTTGTTTATCCAGAAACTGCAGTAGCATTTTGTCTAGTGCACATTAAAAAGACTCCTGTAATCCTTTCTAAATACGATATGCTAAAATTTATAGAAAAATACCGCTCTGCTAGACTTTAGAGCCAGGATGGCGACCTGACTTTCTCTGCTACAATAACACAAACAGCTTTGTGACATCTTTGCCCTAGGCATGTGATTGGACAGTGATGAGAAGGAACAGAGAGTATAGACATGACTCATCACTCTGCTCTCTTCTCTTGTCTGGATGTTTCTTACCAGGTTGTGAATGCACCTGGTAGATCCCAAGCGCGGCACCTCCCCCTCCCAGTCTCAGTGCTGCTTTACAGGGGATTACAAACGGCTGAAATCAAGTTAAATTCTAGTATCCATACTAAATGAATTAAAAATTAACTTTTTTTTTTTTTAAATAAATGCATAACTGAATTAATTTAATGTCCTTTTTAAAAAGAGTAATATAATGGTTTTGTATGTATATATTTTCTTAATTCTTATTATTTATAAAATGTTTTGTTGTTAAGTAAAAAAGAAATATTACTTAGTATTTAGTATTCTTTTTTTAACTGACTATTGAAGCTCCTTTTTACAGAAATGGTTGAAGTTTACATTCACAAGTAAATGAGTTCCTGGGCTTAAATAGAGATTGTTTCTGCTGTGTTGTCTTTTTAGCTAACCACTGGTGTTTCGGGAATTCTTTATCATGTTATAAATGCTCAGTGTTTAAAGTGATATGTTTATTTTTACATGATGAAGATTGTATAGACTGTATAGAATGAATATATGGTCAACAAATTGACCAAAACTAATATAATGTCCCTTTAAAGCAAAGATGAAGAAGGTGAAGGTTCACAAAACCGGGAATTATCGGCCAGTGCCCAAGCAGAATATTAACAATTATAATTTGCATTGTCATTTGTGCACCAAATCGTTTTTTATCATAGGGCAAGCAGTGTTCACTTTAAAAAGCCTCTGATGGGTATACAGGCACAGACCAGAGTGACCCCTTCCTTTAAAAAATGTATTTACAAACTTCCTTGAAAATATTAAGTTAAGAGTATGACTTTTTCAAAACCCAAAAGTCAGATTTGTAATTTACTGGACTTTCTTGAAAAATGTCACACACATAGTTACCAAGCATTTTTTTAAATGATCAATTACGTAGAGCCCTACTGAACAACAGTGAGGGCAGAAGCATTACAAGTACCGTAAGGGGTTATTTTTTTTATAAACATAACAATATGTTTTAGACCTAGAAACATATTTGTAAAAGGTCAGAATAATTTTTTTTTGCAAATAATTATGTTTGCAGTCTTGCCTGTTTGTAGTTCAGAAAAATCCATTTTGAAGATTGCAAAAGACTATCCATCCTCCAGCAGATTTTTGCCAAAGGTTATGTAAGAATTTATTTCACCCTAAAACGGGTGTAATCCAATATTGTCCGTGCAAACAGCTGAAGAAGAAACTTAATTAGCTTCCCTTTAAAAGGCAACTTCACTTTGATATAATAGCTCACCCCAGCAAGGTATACTCACCAATCCACCTCCTTTACTACCTCCTTGCTGCAGGAGTCGCACCTGGATAAGTGTCGAATGGCTCTAGAGCTTAATTAGGTCATTGCTTCATGGCCTGATGATCAGTCACATACTGCCCTATACCCGAAAGGCCCACTCCTTTACAGCAACAAAACTAGAGCTTTGAGGGATCAAGGGCTTAGAATGAGTGAGAAAGAGGAGACAAAGGATAAGTATACCTTAATGGGGGTAGGCTATCAGGAGACACTAAATGGGAAAAGTAACAGAGTCTCTCTAAGGTGCATTTGCCTTTTTAAAATTATTTTCTACACAACGCTTTACCGGTACTGTTTTCTATATCAGATTTCTATAAATTTATGAAATAGTACGCTGTTCCTTAAGAAATAAATTACTTCACGCAAGTATTTAATATTTACCAGCCAAAGCTTTGGGAATTCAAGAAATTTTGAGAACAGGTATCGTTAGGGGGAGAGCAGATTAAAATGCACTTTCCAATATACAGCAAGCTGATATAATGATAAGTATTTGCATCTGAAAAACCGAGGTTTCCATATTAAATGAACTCATAAAGCAAGAGTGTCCTCTAGGGGCTGATAATATAGTTTAGCAGAATGGTGTCTGAGATCCTTCTTTGTATTCAAAGTTGCATTCAGCACATTCATCTGCATCTTGATGAGTTTTAAGAAGATATTGAAAATCTGAAAGCAGCATAAGAACATCAGCTGCTTGTATAACTAGGTCTGTTCTTCCTTTTTGAGAAAATCTTCAGACTCTGCATTATTGGCAACATATTTCAATAGTTTTTAAATATATTTCAACCTACAGGTTTTTAAGGGAGACTAAAATGATATATTGTGAGTTTTATATTAAGAATACAAGTTTTTAAACTTCTGTTTTAATTTTTTTAATATAAATCTTAATTGAACAAATACAGTTGAATACAGGGTGCATCCATGACACTAAGTTTGTGAGAATACTGCATTTCTAAGAAAGACAAGTACTGCTGCATGATTAAATAGTTACATCATTGATAAGGTTGAAAAAAATGGTTGATGGGGACAAGGACAGCTTCCCCACAACCCTGACCCGGTGCTTGTGGAGGTCTGCGGGCAGGGGGGTGCATCTGCAACTAGGTACCCCCTTTCATAAAAGGGGTGTCCAGATGCTGTTCCCCCCTTTGTGAATGAGTAAGGGGTACTTATACCCCTACTCATTCACTAAAGGGTTAAATAAAATGTAAATTAACACACCACACCTTTGAAAAATTCCTTTAAAAAAAAAACACTACACAAGTTTTTGACAATTCCTTTATTTATAAATCTAAAAAAAATTGTCCCACTAAGTTATTCCAGCGTCAGCAGACAAATAAAAAAAAACTCACTGATGCAATGTTTACACCAGGCAGTGGGCAAAAATAAACAAAGCCTGTTATTTTATTTTATTTTTTGACGGCTGGACACTGGAATAAGATTGTGGGACTTCTTTTAAAGAAAAATTAAATAAAGGAATTGTCAAAAACTGATGTTTATGTTTTTTGTTCAAATAAAATAATTTTTTTAAAGATGTGATGTGTTTTTTTTACATTTTATTTAACCCTATAAAAAATAAGTAGGGGTACAAGTACCACTTATTCATTCGCAAGGGGGGCAACATCTGGATGCCCTCTTTATGAAAGGGGTACCCACATGCAGATGAGCCCCCTCGCCCATGTCCCCATTGGCATGGAGACAATGTGCTTTTCCAGGGGGTCCCCCCTGAAAAAGCACCCTGCCAATGCTGAGAGCATGTGGCTTGGTATGGTGGAGTGGGGGCACTCGCTCATCCCACCTTTCCTGTCCTGCCAGGCTGCTAACCAGATTAATGGTCCGGTAGGGTTTTTATGGGGACACCACTTTTTTGTTAATTTTCTTGGTGTGGGGGTTGTCATAAATTAAAAAGAAACAAAGTAAACATTTAATGTTACTTTTCTGTACCGAATTCTCATTTGTAATGATCAATTAACCAAAATTCTGATTCATCTAAATCTGAATGCCGAATGAATTGACTTTCAGACCTGAATCCCGGAAAACTAAATAACGAAACAAACAAAATGAAACACGTTTTTTGCCGGCTTACACGTCTAGTTGTTGGTGTGTGTCTTCATTGTGATGTTTTGTGTGATTTTTGCTTTATTTTTGTGCTAACTTTCTTAATATGTCACGGCAATCAGGATGCAGGAGTGGAGCTTTTCTTGCTGTAATTTCCATATTTCTCATCTCCGTGACATTGCACAGCTGGGTAGGAGTAACCCAGCATGTCCCTGATGGCCACGTTACCTCTGAATAGCCAGTAGAACAACTGATGAAAGACCAGAAGACTACATTGTAAATCAAAATGTTGTAAATCAAAATGTGAACTCTTGTTACTTGCCATTGATAGGATGCAGTGGCCTCTGGGGACAGAGATGATGGGATTCTGAAGCATTAATTAATGGGATTATTATATCTTTTTCATATTTTCCTTCTTTTAAAATATTTACTTATTTGAAACTGTGAATTTGATTTACTAATGGCAAATAGGCTGTTCTCTTTGCAAGGGAATTTTTACCCTTAGCTTAGTGAATGTGGTGAAAATTCACTTTGCATGGAATAATGTGCAAGGAAGATTAAAAAAAACAGTATTTTTGCTTGCACTTCCATGATCGGATGATGGAAGTCAGCAGAGCTTCACCTCATTCACTAAACTAAGGGGTCTATTCACAAAGCTCCCGAAGGATCTGGCCGTAGCTTCGGCCGATCCTTCGGCTGGCTTCGGCCCACCCTAAGAAAGTGCAAACTCCCTTGCAAAGTGAACAGCATTGTTGTCTTAAGTAAATCTGTCCCTGTCCCCACAAACAAAGAATGGAAAAGTTGATTTTTACAAACGTGCTTTCAGTGGAAGCATGGGGTTCAGCTTACCTGCTTGAATGCTCTAATTTCTGTAAAAGATTTTTGGGTGGTTATAAAGTGAAAGTAAAGGTTTACTGAGCCCTTTACATTTCTTTGGCACTGTGTTATATTCTATTGGGATGTTTGATAGGGACATAAGCTTTGAGTTTGTGTTTTTGGCATATGAGGTGAGATGTAGGTCTGGGATGAGGGCAGTGAATATTTAGCAGTAAAACCCTGTTCGATAGAAAACCTTATATAGTGCATTGAGGTCCCTTCTTGTAGGTGTGGGCTAAGGCTGGATGATTTATCCAGCATTTTGTAATGCAGGGTGATTACTAGTCACTTGATCAGCAATTTAATCTGGCATATAAAAAAGCCACAAGAGAAAGCCCCCCCCCCCCCCATTTATACATACCTCCACTCACATGACATCCTTCCCTTCTGTCTTTAGTAGTGGTCCTGAATGCTGCAGAGAGTGTTGCCATTGTTGCAGCCTTCCCCTGTCAGTCCAGGGTGGCCTGATGATGCACCTCTAGGAGGGCAGGTCCTTAGCCCTTTGGGCTCACAGTACGTGGTGATGCGAAGTGCACAAACCAGATAGCAAGGATAACTTGCCACAAACTTGTGTCAGGGTTACATTGTAATTATTGTTAACTTGCTGCACACATTCCTGGCAAGTTATAGACTTGCAGAACACTTGCAGCACAAGTTCTAGTTGACACTTTTTGAATTTGTAGCAAATTTGCTTGACAAGTCTACAGCAAGAGTCCTTTAGGTCTTAGCAAGAGCTCTGCAGGTGTACAACACTTTTGCAAAGCACATTGATCTGGAGACTTGCAATGCAGACTTGCTGTAATTGTGCAACAAAATTGTGAAGCTTGGCAAGTCTGCGATACTTTAGCAAGTCATTTTTAAACTTGCAGCTCAATTGCTTGCTATCTGGGAAGGAGTTCCGGCAGGCTACTCACTGCTGTTCGGCCTATTCTCATAGATGGAGAACAGTAGTGATTGAATAGCCGAATGCCGCCGAGTACCTCTGTGGTACCAAGCAGAATAAAAAATCAGTTAAAAAAGTAGAAAAAAATAGAAAATGATTGGGCGGAGGTAGCAGTGACAGCTAGCTCCGCCCAACTGTTTTCTATTGGCAGGGCGGTTCTGCTGCAGTCAGAATAAAAACAAACAAACAAACAAACAAAAAAAAACACTTTAGGAATGCATTGCTACATTCCTATTGGCTATTTCAATTTGCAATAGCCAATAGCAAACTAGCTATTGCACCCGCCCTGGCTGCTGTCAATCAGCAGAGGGGACCTCCTATTGTTTTTTTTAATTTTTGATTCTGACGGCAGCCAACGGCTCCAATTTCAGAAGAAAAAAAAGGTAACAGAGCAGGTAAAGGTTTACTCTGCTCGATCGAGTAGAGTAAAACTTTCTGGGAGAAAGTGTTTCTCTCCCGGGCGGCCGGGAGCCGATGTCTAATAGCGGGAGACTCCCGGAGCGTCCGTGGGAGTTGGGCTATCTGGAGATCAGCATCCCTGGTTACCAGGTAATCTTTCTGTGCAAGTGGCCGGAGCCAGCTTCGGCTTTCACCTCGGCTCAGTCAAGCCGAAGCATATGCCTTTGGCTCGACTGAGCCGCTGGGCCCACTTCGGGAGCTGTACGGGCTATAGTGAATAACCCGTACAGCAGCCCTTTGGTTCTACTGAACCGAAGGGGTCCTGGGGCCAAAGCTAGCGGAAGGATCAGCCAGAGCTATGGCTAGATCCTTCGGCAGCTTAGTGAATAGACCCCTTAGTATTTTAATGTGAGCTGACTTTTCTATCTTTGATAACTTGTAATGGGAACTGATTTTTAAATTGTTCACCAAGAAGGCCAAGTCCTGCATCAGATCTTTTAAAGCGGTGGGATCTGCTGCCACTGTCCAGACACAAGGTGTGTGGGAAGAAGTAAAAGTGGAACTGTAACAGGGAAATATCAGATTTCCTTTCCTGCCATGCAGGAGTGTGCTGTATGGAAGAGTTGTTTTAGATGTCAGGACTGGATGGGCATAAATACTTTGGCAGGTAAACCATTTCTCACATAAGTATTTCATCTGTGTATTTAGCTTTTTGCCTGAAGCTTACCTTTAAACACTCAACCACCCAAGTCATACACTTACCTATCCCTGCTGCTCTGAGAGAACAGGTAAGTGTAAGATTTGGTGGGAGGTGGATCCTAATGAAGGGGGGCATTTAAAGGTTAACTGTATTATATTTTCAGTAATCCTTTAAAAAAAATAATAATAATAATAATAATAATAACAATAATAATAATAATAATAATAATAATAATAATAATTCAAGACAGCTTTACAAATGACAAGATACTTAAACAAATATTTAGGGTATGGCCCTTTCAAAGAGAGCTACATTTGTTAAAAGCTCCTAATTATGCATTTGCACTGTGGCAAACAGGCGAACATTAGAAAGAGCACAATGGCATTGTTCTGCTAAGCAGGGAGTAGGAAGCACTGATTATAACCAATAGATGCAATGGACCATAGTACCAGGTTAAGACCTGTTCTTGCAAGGCATTTGAAATGCTTGCTTTTAAAAGAATTCCTCTTCTCTCACTACATTTGCATAACCCAGGCGCAGACACTCAGAAAATGGCCATTTCTAGCTACAGAATGCTATGGTTATAAAGAGGCCACAAGTGCTACCTGTGGAGAAAACAGCTACTTAATGCTAAAAATAGCCATGTGGTGCATTGCAATGGTAGATTTTTATGCAAACTTTTCCCATTAAGGAACAGAAAATGATACTTTGCTAGCAAGACACTGTTTAAGTGCATGTAGGAGTGTAATATTTTTAATTATGTCATTTATCCTTTCCTAAAATACTGCAATATAGTACATGCCTACTGCCGATTTCCAAGTGTGACATTGGCTTGTGGTTCATGCTGGGATTCAAAATACTGTTGGTAGCAGGCAGATACAGTTTGGCATTCCAGCACCAATAATTTATAATAAATAACAGTTTAGAGAGTGGTCATTTTAGAGGATGGTGTACAACAGATTTCAAGTTGGTTCTTTTGCAAGGAACTAGTACATTTTGCCTCCGTTATAGAAAGTACTGTAAATTTGTATGAAACATGGCATCAAAAATCATTTATCAGAAAATACAACTTATAATACACATTTTAAAAGCCTGACAAATTTGACAAAACTATGTACCTGAGAACAATTTATTAAAGCTTATTTGAGAAAAAAAATATTAATGCTCAAGAGAATCAGTTAAAGTGAACCTAGCATCAGATATATTTTTAATGTTAAGTGCATGCATCCTAAGTAATGTGTAGTTGGAAAGCAGACATTTATTGACTCCAACAGAGGTAAGAGTACTCCCCCTGACTTTTTCCCCAGCAGTATGGCACCATCTTTGTTTAGAGATTATGCAGGGCCAATGTCTTCATCCTGGAATGATTTGCTGGCTCAGACGTGCAGTTCTTTGCTATATTCACAAATCAGTGTTACAAAAGTCCTGCTGCCGCCATTTACCTTTGATCACTGGGGGAGATAAGGCTGAGGAAATGCTTCCTTCTGTCTGCAGCAGACTGATGGCATAATTTTAGTCTAGGAAAAATCATGCCCCTGGAACTGAAAGACTGGGCCCTGCTCTAAAAAAAGTCAACTTATTTATTCAGACCATCCATCCAATGTTGCAGTAAACCTAATATACTTAGCTTATTACCCCTGCCTTCTGCCCGTGGTCCCTACAGACAGGGGGGTACGGCCGATATTCATGTAAGGGGCCGGGCAGCCTTACATGAGTATTGGCCGACGGTGAAGGGCGAGGAGAAGGCCGGGCATTGCAGCAGCAGCGGTGGAGGCCTGGTCATAGCAGCGCAGGGTCCCATCATTGCCGCTCCAGTGGCTTCGAGACAAGCTGGGGCCCCATCAGTGCTGCTGCTCGTCTGAAGGCGGAAGTGACGTCACTTCCGGTCAGTCCAGCAGGTCGCCTCGCGGGTGCAGGTCAGTGACGGATTGCGGTGATTTACATCACCTCCTGTTCATTCATTAATTTCTCAGTCGGTAGAAGCACTCACTACAGAGGCTTCTCCCCATTCAGAAACTACTTGATAGTAAATATCTTACTATCAGCAGTTTGCCTATGAATGGGAAGCCTCTGTACTGAGTGTTTCCCATTCACAGAGTGCTGAGGCTGCAGAAAAAGACATTAAAGACTCTGTGTCCTCAATGTCTTTTTCTATTTCAAAAGGGAAATGTCAGGGGTCTGCTTAGACCCCTAATATTCCCCGACGCCCCCAACAGTAAAATAATAATAAATAATAATTAAAAAATAAATTCAAAATGTGTAAATAAAAAAAAGCACAAACTCCCCCTCCCCCACACACACATAACATACACGTGCACCATATTGTGGTGTACGCCAGGCACATGCGCTGCAGTGCGTTGTTAGAACGCATTGCAGTGTATGATTTTTTTCTATCGTAAAAATAAACATTGATTTAACTGTGGCAGCACATGGCAAAGCTTTGTGACGCATTTCCGTGTGTTGTGATACCTTGTGTTGTAATTATATATATATATATATGCCAGGGGAGGGGATTGGGAGACTGTACAGCTGTCAGTATTGCTGACTTTATGTAAAATGTATAGCTGGTGGTTTTCTTCATAACTGTGTAATGATTATACAGGAATGCAGAATACCACCAGCTATACAGGACTACAAATTCCAGCACTGGCGGAACTACCAGGGTTGCAGCGGTCACAATTGCGACCGGGCCTTGGCATTTCGCCTGTTGGGGGGCCCAGAGAGGAAGAAGAGCCCCCCCCCCAAGATAGTGCCGCTCCTTGCCCGCCGCTCTGCCACCCGCAGCATGTACGAGACTACAAGTCCCAGCAGTGCATTATATTTTTAAGTAGATATGCACCAGCCGGTGCCAATACTGGGCATTTTCACAAGTAATCATACTCGTGAAAATGCCTCGAAACTAAACACAGATACCGGTGTTCTGTCGAGAACACCGGCGTAATCGAATTTGCCGACCTCAGCATCTGCGCTTGTGCACAGACCAGTATTATCGAGGAAACCGGGATCCGTCTGTGTGCAAATGCAGATACTGGGTTGGTGTTCTCGACAGAACACCGGCACTATATTTTTAAAGTGAAGTGGCTGCCTGAAGTCACACGCTTGCTGGGGACCTCGGTAGCCTTCCTGTTAACCATACATTTTCATGGCGGCAGGGGATTAGGGGGGCCCTTCATAGTTTCTTGCCCTGAATGTTCTAGTTACGCCTCTGAATTCCAGCAATACATTATACAAAGCTGGAGCGGCGGATCCATGGATATCTGGATCCACCGCTTACACTCTAATGTCCCCCCCACAGTCACATCCGTCTCTGTACAGAGGAGCTTACACTTTAATGCCCCCCCACAGAGACTGATGTGACTGCGGGGGAGACATTAGAGTGTAAGCTCCTCTGTACAGAGACTGATGTGACTGTGGGGGAGACATTCGAGTGTAAGATCCTCTGTACAGAGACTGATGTGACTGTGGGGGGACATTAGAGTGTAAGCTCTTCTGTACAGAGACTGATGTGACTGTGGGGGACATTAGAGTGTAAGCTCCTCTGTACAGAGACTGATGTGCCTGTTGGGGGGACATTAGAGTGTAAGCTCCTTTGTACAGACTGATGTTACTGGCTCAGTGTTCTCTGTACAGCACTGCGGTATATGTCAGAGCTATATAAATGTATAATAATAATGGTGTGGGGGAGGGACCGGAGGGCGCGGGGGCCCCCGGCCTAAAGCCGTGTAGGGGCCCTGAAATTTCTGTTGGCTGCCCTGCCTACAGAGGATGACATCATCATCCTTCCTATGATATCCTAAGGAATGCTGAGAACCCAAATGTTGTGAAATTGCAGCACAGTATAGAACCATCCTGTCTTAAGATTTATGCTACGCAGAATTTGTCTGGATGACGCCAGAAGGACGGTGGAGGTGAGTATATCCACAAACATTTTACACCACAGTTTTTTATTTTATTTTACTGCAGTGTTTGGCATGGGGTGTGCATAAATAAGCAAACCTTGCTTTGCAGTGCAAGGTCCTCTTTAATGATAAAAAGGTATAACAGTATAAAAAATAAAACTGTATCTGCATATCGTGACATGTCACTGAAAAGTCCACTCCAAAGAGCATCTGTAATTTAGCAGCAAACATAATGCTGTAGGCAGGTTAGGGGGTTGAGGCATAGATCCTATACTTGATTCTGCTGGTAAAAGAGGATTAAATATATTTTGGAACAATCATATATAAGGATTACTCTATCAGTACGTGAATTCATGCTGTTTGTATGTAGCCAAAGCAAACATTTTAGTTTGAGAGAGAAAAAGAAGTGATACAATCAACCACCTTTCAGCTTTTCCAGCTAATAATTCTGGTAATTTTCATGGCTACATCCTATACACAGAAATCAAGGTATAAAAAATGCTAGTATTGAGACATCTTGTTTAGAACCACCAATCACATTCAAACCTGCCTAGCAGAAAACAGAAAGAGAAGTTACATGGCACAGACATCAAGAAGCTTAATCCTTCTGCCCTCCTAATAATCCTGTAAAAAGGTGCATGTGCTTATACTGCACGATTACACCAAACACAAATTAAATGACCTTTCTCATATTCTTTTTTGCATTGCTGCCTTATTTCTTATGCCATAATCGTCCTCCCTGATTTTATTGTTGTGTTCCTATTAATTTAAAATGAATGTCAAATTCTTCTCATGTTTTTGTATTCATTCTGTGCTGTAGTTATTGCTCCCGTTCTTTATGTATACTTCATTCAGTTATATTGTACTTCTCTGGCCTTATGCCAAGAAGTTGTCAGAAATAGAAGAAAGGGAGAGTGTAAATAATTTGTTAGACTCTATTCTTTTTGCAAATGCCTGGGAGCATCTTCCGTGCTCAGTGCTGCAGCCTGAGACTGCTAGCTGCATGACAGCTTATCAGAGCTCCCTTTGCCCTTATAAAAGATGATGATGCCACTATATTAACATGAACGCATCCTTATAAAATTCCTGTGAACGGTAAGGAGAAGTAAATCTTCTTCCCAGTAGCAAATGTTTAAGGTTTATAACAACTCACTGCAAAACATTTGCTTTTTTAAGGTGTTTATAACAATAAAATCAGGAAAGAAGGCAAGGTAAACATTTCATTCATGATTAATAAGTGATGCGATCGTGAAGCTAAATGTCAAAGTATATAAAGCACAAAAGAATACTATAGTATGTATATAAGTCAATGCAAAATTTAAAAATAAAACAGACATAGATATGGCTTGTAGGAAAAGAAACAAATTTGAATGAATGAATTCACAGAAAAGCTGTTGTTTATTGGCATCTGCCAAGTTAGAGAACTTCAGGTCTTTAAAAAAAAAAATTGTTGACGTTTCTAGTGGCAGAACTGTAACAATCTTTTAATTATCACATAAATAACTCCTGTTTGGTTTCTGATACTGGAAGAAGGAGAATTAGAGCTTTAGAACAGGAATTGGCAGATCACTTGAACCAAGTCTTTAAAGCGTATCTAGATGTGGTGGCTGCATTAGAAACAAGAAAAAAAAACAGTGTGGGGTCCCCCTCTCAAACCATACCAGACCCTTTATGTCTGGTGGGAAAGTTAGGCGAGACCCCATTTAAAAAAAAGAAAAAAAGCGTGGGGTCCCCCCCAAAAGTTATACCAGGCCCTTTAGATCTGGTAGGAATTTTAGGAGGGACCCCAAGTTAAAATAATTAAAAAAAGTGTGTGAGGTTCCCCACATAAAGTCATACCAGGCCCTTGACATCATTGCTAGCTCCGCCCAACTGTTTACTTTTGGCGGGCACCTGCCAAAGTCTTCTAGCAGGTCCCGGGCAAAAAACAAAAACTGGGCGGAGATGGCCATGATGTCAGTTGTTGTTGTTTAACCACCTGCTGTCCGGCTGTTGGAATTAAACTGCTGGACAGTGGCTTCTTGGATGCGGTTGGGCGTTTTTAAAGGTCTCTTCCCGCCCTGCTCGTGCCCACCACTAGGCGACACACACAAGCAGGAAATCAGCTTGAAATGTAAACAGCCAGCAATGGCTGTTTACATACAAGTATTTGGGCATCTGTAGAGACACCCAATTGCTTGTAATATGTGAGTGGGTGTGCACCCCCGCGCCCGTCGCAGCTGCCGTCGGTGATCACGAGCTCCGGTGTGCTCGGTGTGAGCCCAGCACCAGCACAGCAGCTCTGTGACCGGAGATCAAATGGAGATCATTACGTCATCTCGGTTTGATCTACTCCTTTTTGTCGGAATGCAGGCAGTGATGTATATTACCGTATTTTGCGGTCCATAAGACGCACTGGACCATAGGACGCAGGGAGGTCCGGCGCGCCTTATGGAGCACTCGAGACTGTAGCTTCTGTCACAGCTTCTATGACAGAAGCTGTGACAGAAGCTGCAGTTAGTGACCGCTGAGACAGGTGGCGCTGTGATTACAGCGCCACGGTCTCAGTGATGACACAGAGCAGGCGAAGAACGTCTATTCTTCGTCTGCTCTATGGTTATCTCGATCGTCGCCGCTGCTCGGTTTTAATACGAGTGATCTCATTAGATCACTCGTATTAAACGAGCAGTGGCTCCTGCTGCTGAACTCAATCGCCGCCGCCGCTGCTCGGCTTTAATACGAGTGATCTCCTACTACTCCTACTACTCGCCCGGCGCCCAAAACTGCATGTCTCGGGCGTCGGGATTCGCTCCATAAGACGCAGGCACTTTTTCCCCCTCCTTTTGGGTGGAAAAAAGTGCGTCTTATGGAGCGAAAAATACGGTACATCAGTTCCGCATTCATCTGTCACTCTCCGGTACAGAAGCCAGAGAGAAAATGGTGAAGCAGGTCTCCTCTTCATCAGCTTCTCCGGGGGTCCAGAGGTGACATTAGGGGTCTTAAAGACACCCATTGTCTCCATAAAGAGGACCTATCACTGCAAATTGGCTATCACACAGGGGGCTTGTTATCCCCTTATGTGATAGCAATAAAGTTAAGTGAAAAAAAGGTTTACAAAAAATGAAAGTTACAAAAAAAAATGAAAGGTCACATATAAAAGCAATTAAAAAAATGTTTAAAGTCCCTCGCCCCCACATACACATGCAAACATGCCTCGAGTGTGCCTACGTGTGAAAACCACGATTGCACCCATTGCACCGCACATGTTACATATCGCCGCGAACGTCAGAGTGGGAGCAATAATTCTAGGGCCATCAATCACCGATAACACCAAAGTGATGAGCGGTAGACGTGTGCGAATCGTTTCGTTCCGAATCGAAATTCGGACGAATTTTCGGAAATTCGGATGTATCCGAATTCTGAATTACAGATATAACGAATGCAAACGAATCCGAATTTCCGTTTCCGAAATTCGGTAGCGGTAGTTCGTTCGAACGGTCGTTTCGTTTTCGTTTCTTATTCGTTTCGTTCGTTGGAGCAAAGTGACATTAGAAGAGAAAAACATTTTCCCCCCTCAAATGTCACTTTGCTGCAAACGAACGCACGGATGAACGAAAGGAATAAGAAACGAAAACGAAACGACCGTTCGAACGAACTACCGCTAACGAATTTCGTCCGAATACGAATTCCGAATCCGAATTAACTTTCACACCCGAATCCTGAAAAACGAAATAACACAAATCCGAATTTAAAACAAAACTAAACTAAACAAATTTTTTGGCAGTGCACATGTCTAATGAGCGGTAACAGCATTTAAAGCATTGTCTATTTAGGTTTGGTAGTTTTTTGCGATTTTGCGGGCACACACAATTTTAAAGCTTGTCATGTTTGATGTCTATTTACCTGACGTGACCCCGTCTTTTATATTTTACAAAAAATTTGGGTAATAATAAATGTTTTATAACATAACATAGGGAAAACAGGTTTTTATTTCAAAATTTTCAGTACCTATTTCATTATATAGTAAAAAATAAAAACCCCAGTGGTGATTAAATACCACCTAAAGAAAGCTCTATCTGTCCCAAAAAAATGGTATAAAATTAATTTCAGTACAGCGTTGCATGACGGAATAAATGTCAATCAAAGTACCACAGTACAAATGTCAAACAAAGTACCATAGCTGAATACTGAAAAATGGCCTGGACAGGAAGGGGTGTTAACCCCCCCGGTCAGCAAGTGGTTATGACAGATCAGGGTCATTTGAGGACCCTGATCTGTCCTTACAACTGGGCGGAACAGGCCATGAGATCACGGCTCGCTCTGCCCAGCTGTCATTTGCGTGGAGAACGATCAGCTGTTTGGCTGACCTCTATCCATGCTTTGGCTGTCACTAGCCGGGCCGAAGCATATGTGCTCGGCTCGGCTGAGCCACTCAGCTGCCTTCGGCTGCTGTATGGACTATAGTGAATAGCCCATACAGCAGCCCACCGGTTTGACTGAACTGAAGGTCTCAGGCAGCCGAAGTGAGCCGAAGAATAAGCCGAAGCTACGGATGGATGCTTTGGTTCTGTCATGAATAATGCTCTAAATTTCCTTCCTCTTCTTCCTTGGGTTCGGTGCCTTCTCCTGGACATCCCAGCACTCACATAATGAGGTGTGAGTGTTGTGCTGTCCAGAAGTACTGTGAACAAAGGAGGCATGTCAATAAAGACCTGGGTTCACAGGAAGTGGGTTGAATGACAGTGAAGTTACAACAATTCAGCAATGATTTATTAACGAAGTAGAAAATGTTCACTTAGCAAAGAGTTCATCCTAAATGTTGCCTCTGCAGGATTTGCTATGCTTCCCATGAGAAGGTGCATTCTTTAACTTCTAATTGACAAATTAAGCTGCTATTACAGAGGCTATTAACCACAGTTCATCAAGTCTTGCTATTAAATTAAAAAAAAACTTGCTAGTGTCAATAGGTGCAATAAGCATGCAAACATTCACAATGTAACAGCATGTGAAAGCTTAGCTGTCTTTTAGTAAATACCAGGAAAGGTGTTTTTTTTTCAATGGAAGGTTCAGAAAACGCATTGGGGTTCTGTTGTGTTGTCACATTAACCCTTTTGCTGCCAGGCCCTGACACCTATTTTTCACGTGATGTGGACAGACCATTTTTGCACATTTTCCCTTTTGTCTTTGCTAATTTTGTTTTGCAGCTATGAATATTTGTAAGAGACCCCCCCCAAACTATATACAAACCCCTGCCAAACATAAAGTTCATCAACATTACTAGCACACAGAAACACAGCATGCTTTTCAAAATTACTACAAAATATAAAAGATAAAACTGTAACATAATACAATAACAAATATTTGTAAATTTTAAAGTGAGCCTCTTTGCAAAACAGCAAAACCAGGAGGTACATATAACTGTAAATACACAAATTATGCTAAAAACCTTGAGGTTGGTGTAAGACCTATGTGTTGGGGTATTGCATGATCCACAGTGGAGAGCATTGCACAATGCACAACATCACAGAATTTAAAAAAATTGCAAGTGTGAAACTAGCCTAACCTTTATGACAGCAGCAGTAAAAGGGTTAACTTTTTCCTTTTTTTTTTCTTTTTAAACCTTTATTTTGACTGTCACATGGGGACTGTCAAAAATTATGAGACCTCATCAGAGAGGAGTATGGCTTTGTGGGGGTCTATGAAGTGTTCAGATGTCCCTGAGGGGATAAATATGCATTGTGGAGACATCAGAGATCTGAATATGGGGGTACCAGTGCATGTACCACCCAAAATGTAAGACAATGCAATGAAAAATTTATTTTAAATAACATACTTGTGGGATGCCCTAAACCTACCTGTGAAGTGGCAATCCTGTAGGATCGACTACAGTGAAAGTGACATTAAAAACAATTTAAACAAAGGGCATGGGTAGCTGGGCACTGACTTGGAACATGTACAAATACAAAAACATTTTTTTAAAGAAATTTCGTTCCGTGAGAAACAGCTTTTTATAATGTTTAAAGTGAAACGTTAAAAATGTCTTTAAATTACATGCCTGGGGGATGCCCTAAGCTGGCCAGTGAAGTGGAGCTCCTGTGGGATGTACTACATTTACAAAGAAAAAAACAACATTTGCCACTAAATGACATTTCCTGTCTGGCTTTTTTTTTTAAAGCAACAGGAGAAACTTCCTAAAAATGTAAACAAAGGGTGTGGGTAGCTGGAGACTGTCCTGGGGACATGTACTATTATAAAGAAAATGACTTTCAGCAAGGAGCAGCTCTTTTAATAAAGCTTGAATTGAAACATTAAACATGCAAATATATACAATGCACTACAGCAAAAGTGACATGTACAAAAGAAAAATAAAAACATTTGCCATTAAAATACATTTTACTGCCTGCTTGTTTAATGAAATGCATAGGGACCCCCCAAAACTCCATACCAGACTGCATTCCTTGATAAAGGTTTAGTATGAATTTTAAGGGGACCCCGGGCAAAACACAATTTTAAAAGGGAACTCCACACAATAGGAGAAAAAAACAGCATGCCTTCCAAAATCCATACTAGACCCTCTTCCAGGCATGTAGCCTGGAAGAAAAAAGGGGGAGCAGCAGGTGTGCACCTCTCCCCCACAATCCATACCAAAAGGATGTGGGGGTCTGCGGGGGAAGGGACTTATAGGAATGATGAATCCCCATTTAAGATAGCACTGCCCCAATATCTATCTTTTCCCCCTACATGAATGAAGTGTACATCTTACCCCCTTTTTACTAATTCACTAAACAATTTACAAAATAAAGAACACAACAGTCACACTGAGATAGTGTCCATTATTAAAAAAAAACAAGGAAACAGAATAAATTCCCATGGTGTAAATCCATCACCAATCATGTCCTCCAGTGATATAGATCCATGTTAGTCACACCACAATGCACAGATGGGGCAGAAATTCAGGAATCGCTAGTATGACAGCAGAAGGGAATCTGCCAACCCAACCAGGGTGGTCACCAAAAAATGTACCACCAAAAATGTAAGACTCCAGGGAACTGTTCCATGTGTTATGGGGGCAATTTTATCACTGGCCAGGTGCCTGGGCACCTTTAGACTGTAAGTTTCTAGTTATTGAAGTAACCATGAACTTACAGTTTGAGAAAATGCATCCGACTTAATCCTTACTGACTTGGCATGCTGCAAACGATCCTGTTCCAATGTAACCATACAGACAGGGAAAGGGTTGATTGCAAATAGCTCTAGGTAGATTTATTTAAAGGGAAACTATAATGGTTTTCAGTCAATTTTATTTTAGTTGCTTTATTAGTTTTATTTTCCTCTCTCTCTCTCACTTTCTCTCTTTCAGTAGGTATCGCTATAGATCTGCGATCGTGGAGAGAATGTTATGGGGGATGGATGGGAAGGTGATGGACACTGCGGACCGTGAGGAGAAGGGTTGGCTACGCGTTTCGAGGTTCAGGACCTCTTTGTCAAGCCAGAAAGGGTTTCACCCTGTTATATATACATACACACTGTATTGCCAAACGGATTGGGACACCCCTCTAAATCATTAGATTCAAGTGTTCCAATCACGCCCATGGACACAGGTGTATAAAATCAAGCACCTAGGCATGCAGACTGCGTCTACAAACATTTGTGAAAAATGTGTCGCACTCAGGTGCTCAGTGAACCCAAGCGTGGTATCGTGATAGGTTGCCACCTGTGCAATAAGTCCATCCGTGAAATGTCCCTGCTACTAAATATTCCACGGTCAACTGTTAGTGGTATTATAACAAAGTGGAATCAACTGGGAACAACAGCAACTCAGCCACGAAGTGGTAGGCCACGTAAAATGACAGAGCGAGGTCAGCGCATGCTGAAGCACACAGTGCGCAGCAGTCGCCAACTGTCTGCAGAGTCAATAGCTACAGACCTCCAAACTTCATGTGGCCTTCAGATTGGCACAACAACAGTGCGTAGAGAGCTTCATGGAATGGGTTTCCATAACCGAGTAGCTGCATTCAAGCCTTACATCACCAAGTGCAATGCAAAACGTTCGATGCAGTGGTGTAAAGCACGCCGCCCCTGGACTCTAGAGAAGTGGAGACATGTTCTTTGGAGTGACGAATCAAAAAAATATATATTTTTTTTTAACTCTTAACCACACTAAAGAAAGAAATCATGTACAAAACCACTTTACATTCCCTTTCAGTGAACAATCCACAGGAAAATGGGTCTGTGTGGTACCATGATAGCAGAATGTGCTTGACATGTATTATCATGACTTTACCAGCCTTTTTGAATGCACTGTCCAACACTGTGGTTGAGCTATTCAAATATGAGAAAAGGAAACAAGGAAAAGTCAGAACTCTCTCATGAACGAAAAAAAAATCTGCTTGTGTTCCCAATAATAACCAATCTTTTGATGTTTGTTATATTTTAGTCCATATGGGACTGCTTTGTAAAAATTGTTTCTGGTAAGAGAAAAAAGTTTTACCGATAACAATCATATAGGTGTCTGTTATCATTTAGTAACAAGTCTAGTACCGATGCCTAAAATAGAGCTGTCTTTTGAACTCCCTAGGTATGAACAGAGCTAGTGGGTTATTACTTCCATAGGAGTAATCCATTCCAGTAATCTGTGTTGGCTGTCTAAGAGAGAGTTTGTTTTTTGTATGGATTTTACCACAATTATTATAGTTTATGTGTAAAATGGATATGAGATTCATTCAATAGCATAACACACCATATGTAAGGTTACAATGTTATATTAATTGATAATGACAAATTATGTAAAAATATGTAGCAGGTGCACGTATAGCAAACTGTTTAAAAAGAAACATATCTGCAATACAGCATATGAGCTGTGGTTCTTTGTACTCTCTAGTCACACTTTAGCTACACCACCCCCTTCCTTTTGGAATCTTGCCAGCATAACATGTTTACAACTTCTCTATTGTCTATGGAATGATAGCCCTCGTGTGTAATAAGGGCTTAGGATTTATGGAATGTCTTAATGACAGCGGATAAATAAACATGTATGCCAGAGTCCAGGGATTTGTTCTGAATACTAAGCACTATGAAAGCAGGCCAAGCAATTCCAGAGAACATTCTGCACCTGGATCTTTGCATCAGAAGAGGAGGTCAGATGTATGCATCAAATGCAGTGGGAATTCACACAAACATGTATATATTCTGATCCTTATGCCCACAAGCATTTTATCCTGGCAGTAAACAGCAATAAATAAAATAACATGACCTAATACACTCATGTTTACCATTATCTCCCTGACCACACTTAGAAAATATGCAACGGGATCATCAGCATAAACTCGATTATTGCCAGATTTTCATCACTGGAACCTGTAGGCACAGGAGCTTTGGAATATGTCCTCCTCTTCTGGTCAATACCTTGGATATTTTTTTCTTGCTGCAGAAAATTTAAATCTGTTACTGGTAGATGTATATCACAATATCCAAAAGAAAAGTAAAGGCTAAAACGTAATTTAACTTCCACAGCACATTAAATTGAACAGCAAAATGTCAGCATGGAGACAGTTTGTAGAAGAATAACATCTGCATACTTTGACATTTTACCATGTATGTAAATTGAAATCTTTTGTTATTTTTGTATTTTTAAAGATGAAATTGCTTTGAAGTGATGTGTGCAGATAAAGTCAAACATTTTCATTATCATTTTCTTGCAACACAAACACAATACAATACAATGGGCAAATCAGTATATAATCTGGGTGCAAGGATGAGATTTAACTAAAACATACAGCTGTATCTTAAAAAGTGCAAAATTAATGTTACTGCTTTGTGTGGGCTCTGGTAGGTGGACTCCCAAGATTGTAAAGCTGGCTGACCTCTAAGCATATATAAAAGTCACAAAATAATGCAGCTCTGCAATTATTATTATTATTATTAGTAGTAGTAGTAGTAGTATACAGTTTTTTTTAGTGCCAACAGTTTGCACAGCGTTTTACAATATAAGGAATACATTACAATCACCATACTATTCAAGACAAGATGGCAGTTTACAATCTGTAATCTCTAATACATCATTAAATGTATTTTTTTAAATTTAGCAGTGAAAATACCCGAATATGACTTGGTATCAGCCACTTGCAGTCTCTCTACACAGAAAGCAGCATAAGAAGCCATCAGATCATGTGTTGACAAGAAGCATGCTGATAGTAAGAGAAAGCACAATGACAGAGAGATGAGTTCATCACTGTGCTGCTTCTCCTTTCACTGTTCATTAACAGGCTGAGGCGGGTCCAGTATGACCTGGACTCAGAAGAAAAGGAATGATGCTGCCCATCAGATTCAGAACCTCCAGCAGCAGAAAAGATTACTACAGGGGAAATCTCTGGATTGATGGGCTGTTAATTGACTATTCATTTTTGTTGTTTTGGCTGGAGTTCTGGAGTTTAGGTTTTAAATCACCATGGTTAAGACACTGATAAGGTTAAGGAGCTTGTTTAAGTGGAATAGCCTGATATTGGCAGTGCATATATGCCCATGAAGGATACTTAAGTGGATGGTATGTACCATTACCTATATTAAAACTGATAGACGTAACTCACAGATGTAACAGGTATGGAGCTGGATTATTCCCACAAAGGTCCTACAGTAAGAACAAGCTGAATGAATAATTAGAATTGGATGAACCTACTGATATCTTTTGAGCAAACATATCCTACATTAATCAAACTGTCTGGACTATGCCATTTAGGTCGATGCTGTCGTGTGAACACATAGGGGTCTATTCACAAAGCTGCCGAGGGCAGCCGAGTGAATGACCGATCAGAAGTGAAGTGAGCCGAACACTGTTCGGCTATTCACTTCAGGCTGGTCCGGCTGATTTCAGCCGTACATCGGCTGAAATCAGCCGTACATCGGCTTGCT
>NW_017306994.1:1399010-1415188 GCF_000935625.1 Nanorana parkeri
AAGTGGCCGGAGCCAGCCGTAAGATCACGGCTGGCTCCGCCCAGCTGTCAGAAGCAGGTTGTCGGCCGGCCAATGGCCGGCCACTAGGCCAGCTTCGGCTTTCAGCACGGCTCAGCCGAGCCGCGGCATATGTGATCGGCTCGACTGTGCCGCTCGGCCGTGATCGGGAGCTGTACGGGCTATTGTGAATAGCCCGTAAAGCACCCCCTCGTTTCTCCTGAACCGAAGGGGTCCTGGGGCCGAAGCTAGCCAAAGGATCGGCCGAAGCTACGGCCAGATCCTTCGGCAGCTTTGTGAATAGACCCCATAAACTAATTAACTTGGCTCCCAAACAGATCATTTCCTTCTCTACATCTTGAGGTTGTTAGAAACAATAGACAAAATGGGAAATTAGTATAAAATAATTGTTTTTGTCCCCATACAACTTGGAAAGAAATGCATTTTCTTTTCCTAAATAAGTCATTTTTAGCAACAACAGACCGTAGTAGACCTTGGAAGTTTCTAATTTAATTAACTTCTGCAACCAATAGTGATATAGAGTAATAACCCATGAAAACCAACCAGTCAGTGGGAAGATTATTTCAGATTTTTTATTATGGTTTACTCACTGATCTTTTCTGTTGACTTATTGAATAAGCAAGTTAGTAACTTCACATAACACTGGTAATTATTTTGAAATACTATTAAAATTATATAAGTCAACCTGTCATTAGTCTATATTGTTTAAAATCATAGTATACACTACCTAGAGACAACTGCGGATACCTGCGCATTTTTGTTGTTGAGTGTCCCAAAACCCCAAAACTTTGGGTGGATATTTATGCAAATAATAACTTAAGCTTTGCAAGTTGAGCTCACCCACAACCTTCCTATTGTTCCATCCATGTGATAAAAGGCCTTAACGATCAATTGGGAGGTGCAGAAGACAGGGTAGGTATTTATTTTTTTTAAAAAGCACCCCAGATTTCAGAGGTCCCAAGACTCTCATGAAGGAATCTATATGCAATATGTACAGATAGCTCTATGTATAGGCATAGCAATAGTTTGGAGCAACACAGAAGTAAAACAGCAATGAGAACCCTTTCATATGTCATTCTTAGAAAATATATGTGCCAAAATTACCTAATCATTAACAAGAATAAAGGAAGTCAATTACTGCTCCTCCATCACTTATTTCCATTTGCTGTGCCCCAATACACCTTGTAGCAAGTAAGTACTGATGTGTTTCAGGATGTCTACTTGTCTTCCAGGCCCTTGCTCTTTGGGACACATATGCCTATATTTGGCTGCCCTTACAACTGCAATGTCATTCTGAGGATTATCTCTTAAAATTTAATAAGTGCAATGTAACATCCTTGAAAAAATTTGGATAAGGTATTAATGTTTACAGAGCTGCGTAGCATTACTCCAAGAGCAATGCAAAATGTTATTTGAATGTCGTGACTTTCTGACCAGGAAAATGTGATGCTTTATAGAATTGCAGTGCTCAGAATAGATCACTTAGAGCAAGATAAAACAAAAGAATGGCCTGCTGTTTTTTTTAAATAAAAATCACTGTGATCGTTCTTATTTATATCTCTGTTTATTGTGTTGCTTGACCGATTTGAGAAAACAACAGTTTCCTTCTCATAAAGTCATGCTATTCAAAAGTGCTCACCAGAACGAAGTTCCCTTTGCTCAGGTGGCTAAATGCAGTCTAATAAGGGAAGCCTCCCCCATAGCCTTGGAGTTGGGGTGCAGGAAATGGTCTCTTGGGGTCTCTTCATGTTCGGATGCTTCCTCCATCATGGCGGCGGGTTGAACACTAGCTTAGCCTCCTGGCCTTGTGACTCCAGAGAAGAACTGTGACTTAGTATATATATACAGATATTTTCCTTTCAAAACAGATCACAGCACTCATTTTCTTCCTTACTTCGCAGAAGTCTGGCACCTTGATTATTTAGGTAGCATCTAAAGTCAGCATACATTTCCTCAGTCAAAATGTTTAATGTTTCCTTTTTTTTTTCAATTTAATTATTTATTATTATTCATTAAAACAAAGAAAAATAATTACATTCTCTTTCATGTAACATTAGGTATCCAATTATATAAATACATGATAACAGTAAGTTTAAAAGACATATTTAACAGCATAAGCCTTAAGAGGGAAAAAAAAGCACGCAAAAAACAGGGAGTAAATACCGTTATCAAACACCCTCTCCCTCCACTGCTCCCCCCCCACTCCCTCCCTTAGTCCCTTTATAGCACCATTGTGTCTATATCACCAGGTAGGTGAGCTGTGGCTTGAAAGGTATGACATTCTCACCACTTCCCAACCGCATCTGTATCGATCCTCTGAGTCCACCCGCTTATTGTAAGGCGTTCGAATGTCCTATCGGGACCCAGGGAGCGTCCAAGGTAAAGTCCATGTTCTGTATCCCTTCTTGCCAATCAGGAAGTGCTGGAACTGGAATTTCCAAAATTTGACAGAATTGATCAAGATCCTCAGGGAATAGAAGAGTCGCCATTTTCCCGTTTTTTCGGGCCAGGAGGCAGGAGGGAAACCCCCATCTATAGGTTATACAACCAGAATCCCAGCATGTTTAATGTTTCAAAGACATATAAATCTAGGTATCTCTGCATTAGGGCTCGTTCACATATCCAGTGCGTTCCTACACAGTTATTGGCTGGAACGCACTGGATCACATAATTCAAGCCTCCCACATTCTGTGGCGGTAGGGGGCGTAGGGTGCCTTCAAAGCCAATGGCACCCCAGCCACACCTCCCACATCTGTTCTTGGTGGAGTTACAATATTACAGTCTCTAATTACTGGAGGTGAGGAGACAGAAACAGTAAGGAGACAGAGAAATGTGTCCTACAGCAGCTCACATAATTTTCCCAGATTGCACTTCTTAGCCTAGTTACAACTATTTGCCTGGAATTGAAAAAACACATTTTAATGATAAAAGTTACAGCCTTTGCTCATACTTCATATTGTAATATGTCAGGGATTTCTTCATGAAGGCTTGTAAAGTTATTTGATAGTTCCACTTTTAGTGATTTTAAAGTAGTCGTGAGGTAATGTTCAGGGTACATTTTTAAAATGAATAGTTTTGGTGAAAGATGTTGAAATAGAAAGGAACTAGCAATGGAGATGGGGTATTTGTCAGAGTGTAGTCAAAAAGCTTGTATGAATGGTCATTATGTTATGCAATTCTACATTAAGAAGTTAATCATACTTAAAAGGAAAATAATTGCTAGTAATTACTTAATGTCTCTCATTTCCTGCTCTTTCTACTTGAAGCACAACTTGCTAGTACACACTTTGCACTAATTACTTGTGCGGTGCTACCCTGAGAAGATATGTTTGGAATACACTCTGAGTTGAAACTTTTTAATTCATTTGCAACCTTATAACCTTTGCAATCTTAGTCCTCTGTGGCAGGGTGCTGCCGCCCCCACCACACACACACACACACACACACACACACACACACTCATCAGTTGGATGTATTGCTTTAAAGCATAAACTGTACCTTTTTGCACCTATCTAAATTATTTTGGAGCAAAAGATGTACACAAAAACAAATACGTAATTATCTATGAAAATCATAATTACTGCCATGTTTCATATTCCTAAATTGTGTCACAGGCTCAAAAGGAATTGTTAATGTTTTGTATGTTGCAAAAATCAATTGATGTAGACAATATTAAACTGGACCTTTACCCCCTTTGACTAAAAATCACCTCAGCATACAGCTCTGCATGCTGATTTGAAATGATATTACATTTATTAGCTAAACAAACGTATTTTTATTTTACTTACAATTATTTTTTTTCTACTTCCTGGTCTTCTTTGGCACAAATTATGTAAGGTGCCCAAGTGTTGCATCCTGGGAAGGTTACATGAGCATAGCATTGCTGGGAAATCTCATCTGTAATCTCATGAGATCACATGGAAAGGCATTTTTTCCCCTGAAAGGATGTGTATGGCCAAATGTCTTAGTCGCATGTGCCAGAGTTCCAGGAAGTAAAGGGAGATCTAGTAATCTTCCCTTAGTTAACATGGGCACTGTGAGAAGAATGGGAAAGAAAAGAAAAATAAGGTATGCAAAAAATAAAAAGTCTGCAGTTATTTATACATATCTGTTTGTAGATTGTCAGTACTGAACCTTTCTAAAGGTGCCTTTGCTGTTATTTTGAAGATTTGGGTAAAGTTCCTTTTTAAGTCTATTCTGCAATGTGCTGCAGTTAACTCTAGACACAACAAAGAAACGTTTTATGCATTGGACACTGAATATCCTGAATGCCTGCAAATAGATATTGGGACTTTTTTATTACCCCATTATCTAGCTGTCCCCAAAGTGCTAGCCCCTACCCACAATGTCTCCATCAGCTATCCATCAGCTATCCATGCGTGCATGTTCCTGGCTGCACCTACAGCTAGCTGTTTGCATCCATAGACACACACAGCTTCTGGTAGGCCATGCCGCTGCTCTCATAGTCACAGTCTGACTGAAAGCAGAAGTAGCCTATCGCTCCTTTGCCCTCAGTACTCTCCCCTACAACCAGGTAATTTGGGGAATGCTGTGTATCTTCCTGGTCCTGGTGGAGTAGACAAGCAACCACAAGTAAGGGAGGGGGACAGGGAATAGAATGGTACTGGGCATCATACCTTAATACAGAGAATGCATTAGGGTAAAAAAACACAAAGCCTTTAGCACTACTTTAAGTGAAAAAAGTTTAACAAAATAAAATAAAAAGCATGAAAAAGTTACATATGCACTCTGGAGTGAGAGCAATCATTCTTGGGCTATCATGCTATCATGGTTATCTCCAAAATAATATCTGGTAAAGACTTTTAAAGCATTGCATATGGGCAATTTTGGGTACCATAGTTTTTCAGCACTTCATGAGTGCACATATTTTTGAGGTGGAATATCGATTTACTCAACGTAACCTCATCTTTTATATTTTACCAAAAAAGAGGGAATTATATTGTGTTTGTCTGCACTAAAATAATTTCAAAGCCCTTTTTACTTAAAATTTGGGTTTGCTAAACAGCTGTGCTCATAAAACATTGCCACTATTTTATTCCAAAGGGTCTTCAGAAAATATATGATATATAATTTTGGGGGGAAGGGGCTAAGTAATCCTCAGGCCTAAAATGTGCATTTTAAAATGTATGCAATTAAACAAGGGCAGTGAAAGGGTTAAAATGACAGCAGATAACTTTAGATGGAAAAATCAAGGGTAAAATTAGGACTACGCTCTTCTAATATGGTATTAAGAGTGTCCAAGGCATACTAATACACATAATCCATGATAGAACTTAAAAGGGAACTGGATGAAGGCAAAGGTTTGATAACACAATAGATTGACAAAATGTCTTTTAGGAGTCAAGGTTCTGACAAATCTGTGAAAAATGATTAGGCCTGAGGTGGGAGCAAAAGTTAGACCTTAAGAAAATAGCTGCTGGTGAAAGATCAGTGTTAGAGAAAACATAACTCTTGATAGTTACATTTATACAACTTTGGGTTGTTTCGTGCCCCATAACCCCCTACAGGCCCATCTTACAGTTTTTTTCCATTTAGTGCTTAGTGGGGTTTGGTTAAAAATGTTTAGATTTAGGAATCACCTCAGGGATCTTAAATCCAAAAGAGAGGGGACAGTAAAGAGAGACAGCTGGAGGAATCTCACAAGTATTAGTACAGGATTATCTTTCCAGCTAATCTGCTTTGAGTGCCCAAAAACAAAAAGGATTTCGATGTTAATTTTGCCCCTTTCATCCTATTCTTGTTTATCATCTGCCACCCCCTTTTTTTTATCCTATCTTTTTCTTTTTCAATATTAATTTTTATACTCCATTATCTGTTAATACAGATAAAAGTCCTTCCCTTTTATTCATTTTTATTTTGCTCTATGTGGTTTCTATTTTAAATAGTCATAATGTGTTCAGTACTCCTTCCAGCTATTGCGGTAGGTGCTCTTCCATTAAGAGAGTGCCTGATCGCAGAGCACCAGCTGCTGCAGGATGTCACTGACAGTGACTGCTCTGACAGTTCTTGGAGACTCAATTTGTTATAATGCCTCCTTCTGAGGCTCATTTGGCTCCCCTCCCCTGATGCTATGGAACAGCCTGGGTGCTATTTTATCCCCTCTCTAACTTGTAAGTACTGTGGAGGCACTCCACTATTTAGGATACAAACTCAGCTCCCCCCTCCTTTTTTGTACTAGCTTTGGATGTGTTTGTATTTTTTTTCCATTGGTGTCCACCTCAGAAAATCCATCTTGGCTTGTGTCCTCTCCTATTACCAGCTACCTAGTGATAGTGCCTCAATGTTTGTTGGCGAGACCTGGTGCACCTTGGGATAATTTAACCTGATGATATGCCCCAATAAAGTAACTTCATTGTAAGTGTATTTTTGTTTTAATTATATATTTATTAAAGTGAATTTATCTGAACTGCACTACTTCTGTTGTTATGTTCTGCATGTATATGTTGCCTTTGGATATACACAGTGTGGGGGGTGTTAGCTCAGCAGTGGGTGGGTGTGACTCCGTGGGTGAGTTCACACCACAGAAATTGGGCATAGCAAACAATGATCTCTTCAGGTGAAAACACATGTGCAGTTTATTTACACTATTTACAAGGAAAATTTGAACAAAACAAACAAAACATGAAAATAAATCCTTGCCTTTTGGCCACTTACTACACACACTGTTTCCCTCACTAACAACTAGGTGCAACCTTGTGCTGGCCCTAGCACCTATCTCCCTATTCAATAAACGGCCACACAGACTGTGTTTCACCGCACAAGTTTTGGTCTGTTTTCTTTATCACCACACAGGTAGGTAGAAAACTCCCCAGTCTACTCAGGCATAAAACTGGTTCCAGGGTGGAGCAAATCTCTGAGCAGTCTGGGGGTTCTTATAGAGGCCCAAAGAGCGAGCTTACTTCACCTGGGCTCATTACCTCTACCATTCCAGCACTCCCAGCACTCCCTATAGTGGAATAAATCTGCACACAACCTGAAACTGGGACACACATACTGTATATGCCATCCTGGATACACCCAGGTGATTTTACCTGCCTGCTGTCACAACAGAGATTACAAAGATATGCTGATTTGCATTGATACCAGTGTAGTGTGGGTTATTTGAAGATTTTACATAATAAAATGCATTATACCCCCTCATATTGGCCACAACAGACCAAGAAACTGAAGTGCAGAGATCTCACCAACAGAGAGCTTCTATAAAAATTGAAAGATCAATTTTATGTTGGTTCATCCTTTGAAATATGTTTATATCAAGAACAGAACATGGTGTCAACATAATTCTACTATTCAAAGGATAGATAGCATTAAAACACCAAAAAATCATCCATATATTTCTGGCATATTGGAGTTTCCATTGTGGCTTGTGTGAAAATCGGATAATAACTTCTTTGCGTGCACAGTTTAAGGAATGCTTTGTTCATGTCATAAACTATACTTAACAAAATGTCATATATCAATCTGACTAAACCCGTAGAGTTAATATAACCTATGAATACCATGAGAACGCTAATATCTTGTAGAAATGGCTGCAAACATGGGATATTTATGATGACAATAAAAGAGCTGTCTAGATGACACTTTCATGAGCGATAAATGTATATAGTGTAGGATTATTTTGGCAATCATGCCCTTTACACTACAGAACAAAATCCACAGAAAAAGTTCATGAACACTTAGAAAACATAAACCTAAATATCATTTTATCTTCTATTCTATTTATTGTTTTCTAGACTTCTAATATTTTAAATTCAATTGTTTTCCTTTTTCACATTGTAGTGATACCCTAAAACATTAATAGGGAGTTTTACTGTAAGTAGAAAGTCTAGTTAGTATTATGGAACAGACAATAATGAGGTGATTATTAATTAAACAGGGTTTTGGGAACTGAATGAGGAAAGAGGGAAAAAAAAGACTACCATGAAAGATGTAATTAAAATTGAGCATTATGCTCCTGTATCAAGTGATGATTTATGAGTCTTATTAATTGTCATACTTTTTTCTCACAGGCCCAGTGGGAAGGACTCACCGGACGGATCGTGTTTAACAAAACCAGTGGGCTACGAACAGATTTTGATCTAGATATCATAAGCCTGAAAGAAGATGGCCTTGAAAAGGTATGGGTACATTTAACTCAGTGCTTTGCATATCTCTCTTACCTTGTTCTATGGTTGCAAAACCTTTTAAGATAGCCTTTATTTCAAGGTCACTAAGAACTCATTGACATCATAATTCCTAAAAGGTCAGTCAAACAGATGGTACTAGCATATTCATAATTACATAATTTTGTCTTAATTGATCCATTATGTTTTCTTTCTGTTTCATGAATATATTGAGGAATACTATACAATAGAGCAGGATATTGTACACTCAATCTCTGTATAATTAACTTCTTGGAAGTGAATGGGAGCTTGGGGCAAAGAAAATTAAAACAGCAGAATTTTTGCTTGGACCAGCCACTCTGACTCTTTGTTCTATTTTAGTAGAGAATGAAAGAGGAAATGTGACTCGTTGCTAAGGGCAGCGTGTGACAATATTGAGGTCTGATGAATCCCTGTATGAGGAGCATAGGGGAGTCATACTGAACACCATGCCACCCATTGTTTTTTTTTATTCTTTATTTACGAAAAGACAGGAGGATAGCAACACACACTGGTACATGAATAGTGGTATAGCTCAACTTATAAATGAACATAGACAAATTAACAGGTAGGAGTAATGGCACAGATATTTAGCATACTTCCATGTACATATCAAGAACAACCTTGTTGAGAAAACCATATCCATGAAGACCATCGAGGTATAGAAAGTGTGACATTTCCTCCTATCCGATTTTTTACAAGAATAAGCAATAGTAGAAGAAGGTGAAGCATAGAGAAAGTAAATCTTAAGGGTAGACAGAAAGAAAAGTAGAAAAGAAAAAGAAGGGGGTAGAACTGCTCCAGGAAAGGGAAGGATACGTGGATGATTAAGAGAAATTAGAGAGCCAAAGAATGTTTGAGAAGGAGAGATGAATAAGAAGAGGAAAAATAAATAAATAATGAGAAAATAAAAAAAGGGGCTCCATCCAGGGGATGAAGCCACCGACACAATCTAACATCTAAAAACACGCTGCCACCCATTTTTGCCAAAATTTGCAAGTGGGTAATAAAAATGGTCAGATTTAAATCTAATGTCTATGCTAAGCATTCATGGGAGGTGACACTGTGACAAAACACATCCCAGCTTAAGAGACATTTAAAATTTAACATGAGGCCAGCTACAAAAGGATATAGAGTGTCATAAACCTCCAGTAGCAGTGTCTTTAAAAGATTTCTAATGAGCCCTGATATAAATGGCCAGTTGTCAATAGTCGTGCAAAACTGATAAGTAATACTCATCCTGAGTCTGGTTTTTTTTTTTACTACCAGGGACAAACTTTATACACAATTTATTATTCCTAGAGTTATAGTCATAAAAAGTTATCATATTAATGGAAGAAAATATACAATTTAGTTAGACACCAAACACACCTATATTACAAGGTACAGAAGGCTACTAGGCACAGACTTCTGGGAGGAAACATAGATCAGCAATATAATATGTCTGTTTTTTTATAAATTCGTATGTCATTCTGCTAAATTATATGTTGGCTGTGGGATTGTGAAGCTCTGACAGATGGAAACATAGATGTATTTAGAATAGTTAGTGTTAAGGGTGTGCCTCCTAAGTACAATAAAATACTGCCTAGGCTCCTTCAGCACATTCCTCGGATTTGTTTGATTGGTTGTGTTAATTTTGTAATGCCCTCTTTGGGGACCAGAGAAGATAACTGCATTTACAGATCGGAGCTCTCTTCTTACCATCAAAACAATGCAGGAATACTTAGAGTCATTTATGAGAGCCGGTGACTCTGTTATATCATATTGGACTTACTCTGCAAGTCTTTTCTTTCATAAAAACAATTTTTAAAAATCCTTAAAGAAAAACTCCAGGAGGATACTAAGCATTAACAATCTGCCACCTTCTGTCTCTCTCTCATCTTTACAATTTACTAGTTCACTGAGTGCTGATAGTATAGCTCTTGCTATACTTATAGCACTTCGATACACTTACTGTTTTGTTTATCTGATCCAGCGGCGCCATCCGCTTTCGTTTCAGCACCCCCACCCATTGGAAGTTGGGGCATTTTTGCTCAGGAGTGTCCCCTACATGACTTTAACACAAAGGGGTACACAATAATATGTAACCTGATGCAATCCACAGTAATGTAGCACAATACAGTAGTAAATGGGGGTGCAGGGATAAACTACACATGATGTAACCCATCACACTGCTATTCACTGTAATGTAGCACAATTCAGAACAATATATAGAACTGTAAAGCTCTGTAAATGGCACTTCATGGCCATAACTATCTCTTCCTAAAAACACTCTGTCAGATATCCATTTCTGCTTTAACACACATTGACAAAAAGCTGCTGGGAACTCTGACTATTATAGGGAGAGTGCTCACACATAAGAAAACTCCCATTATTGGTCCTTCCAAGCCACCCCAACTACAGTTCAAAGGCCAGGATGTGCATGATTGGTAATCAGTTGCTATGACATTGAACAATTACATTAGTTTGATGGAAGAACTCATGATTGACCGGAACCTATTGCTCCTTACTACTGGTTGCTCCCATCTTGGATGTGATATCAGCAGCCACAGCAGTCTTAGGGCCTGTTCACATGAGATCAGGTCCTGATCAGGTCCTGATCAGGTCCTGATCAGCAGACGTGGAGCTGCTGATGCATTGCGTTTTTGGCTGCGTTTTGGCCGCTTTTTGGATGCGTTCCAGCAAAAAAAAAACAACATTTTTTTTGCTGGAGTGGGGCTGTTAGTATGTTAGCTGCAGCGCAGTGCATTTTTGATGCGTTTTTGACGCGTTTGCGTATCCGTTCCGTTTCCGGACCTGACAAAATGTGACATGCAGTATTTTTTCTGTCGTAAGCTGAACGGACTGCGCACGTGAGAACTGGAGCCCATAAAACACATAGGGATACATTGGGATGCATTTTGAGTGCAGCAGCGTACGGAGCCGGTCAGCACACAAAACGGACGTCGTGTGAACAGGCCCTTAGAGCTGTTACTCAAGTGACACACTGTATTATTCAATGTAGGAAGAGGAATCACCAGCACTCAGTAGAATAATCCAACATGTCCATTTATTGGACATAGACGTCACACAATCACAAGGCTCTTGTGATTGTGTGATGTCTGTGTCCAATAAATGGACATGTTGGATTATTCTACTGAGTGCTGGTGATTCCTCTTCCTACATTGTGTCTGCACGGTGCCATCCGTGTTCATCACTACAAGCACCATTGTCTACACAGGCCTGGATTGCTGCAAGGTGTGCAGAGGATTTCCCCTTCTATCCACACTGTATTATTCCACATCGCTTCTCCCCAGCAGCTACACTGAAGATTATGCAGGGAATTGAAGAGAGGGCTGGAGGAGTTGGACCAGCACAAAGATTACTAAGACGCTCCCAGAATAGGCTATGGTGTGCAAGGAGGAAGTGGGTGTGCTAGGGAAATGACTCTGCAAGAGTAATAAAATGTCTTTCAAGTTTAAAGGCATAATTAAGTGTAAATAAGGCACAACTGCAAATAAAAAATAATTTATGGAAAGGAGAGCATTGCGAATAAGCATTTAAAATACTTGATTTTGTGTGTTTACCTACAGGTTTTTTTAAGTTGTAGAGAAGACTAATGAATGAATTGCACTTTTCATTTTGTGAACTTCAACAGAAAAACAGTAGCTAGCCCTTACTAAGAGCAACATGGATATATAATGGGGAAATAGCTGCAGTTAATTTGAAGACCATGTGAGAATATACAAGATTCCAGATTGCCAGTTCAGATCAGCACTAAAGCTTAATCCCACAACAGCAGTATCTAATTTGCTTTTTTTCAAAATCAGGGTAGCCCAATGCTTTGTAAACAAATGTCAGAATATAGGAAAGAGAATAAAGATATTTGAAAAATCAGTATGGGGATTTTAGTTAAAACTTAAATCAGGCATTAACTGCAATTTATGGTTCTACACGGCATGGACATTTGTACTTAGAGCACCGATGTTTATTGACTGCTTGTTAGGCAAAATTATCATAATACATGCACTAATAATGTGGTGGAAAGGACAGAAGTGAAACTCTTAGCAACCTGATCTTCTGGCATTGCAAATACACTCCGGGACTTTCAGAGTTCTAATGCAAAAGCATGTTCCAATGTTAGCCTAGTTTTAGCCGGGTTCATCTTTTCACTTTTTACATCAATTCCCTCCTTTTATAATTCTTAACTTTGCTTTGTCATTGTCGCCATGTGACATTTTGTATTCTGCTGGTTTAAAATATTTTATGTACATATAGGAGCTGCTATGTGTGCAAAAAATGATCCAAGTAACACTTACAGGATAAGAAAGCCCTAGTCAGAAAACCCTCAAATCAGAAAAAAAACTGCAGAAACAAATAAAATGTTGAGTTTATGGTAATTTTATGATAAGATGCTGTATAATTCTAAAGGCAATATGGGCGTAAAGGAAGAATCTATTATTTATTTTACTGGATGAAAGTTGAAATGTCAGCTTAATACAGTGGTATGAAAAAGCCTAATATTGTCCAATTGTAATTTGAGTTATGTAGGAAGCCATTTGATTCTATTGTATATTTAACATTGGGTCCATTAATGCAATTTTTTTGGCATTTGTACTTATGTTTTTATATACTTGTGTTTGAAAATAAGCATTTACTATCCGCAGCACCGGTGCCCTTTTCTCTGTGGGAACCATTTTTCTTTCTTTCAGAGTACTGTCACGTTCACACTAAATACCTTTTGGTTTTGTAGTCTTTCCTAACAAATAATGATTTTACTTATTTATTTTCAGAAAATAAATGACATTCCTTTGGTAAATTGGTTTAGTAAAGTAATTATAGAGATTCATTTGAAAGAAACAGGGAATAAATAAATCAAAAAATGTTTCAGAGATAACCCAGAGATAGGTTCCAAGAATTAGTGCAACCCCAGATATCAACAAACATATAAATAACTAAAAGGCTTATTCACTGAGTGAATAACCGAGCCAAAGTGAACCGAGCCGAACAGCATTTAGCTATTCCCTTCAGCTCTGTACGGCTGACATCACCGCTAGCTCCGCCCCGCGGTCTTACATGTAGCGGGCATCTGCCAGAGGCTTTGCGCAGATCCGGGAAAAAATGAAAACAACAGAGAACTCTGCTCTGTCATTGAAGGACAACAACATGGAATAGGTCATAGCTTCCACTTCTATTATAGAAAATGGTGGCAGCAGTCTTCATACTAGATAGATCCCATTACACGAGATGCTGCTGATGACATCGGAGATTTCTTTAGCATTTTCCCAGTGCCCTAGCTTTACTGCAGGACATTTACAAAGCCCATGAGCTGAGTTGACCAGTACAGCCAGTTGTTCCAGCACCAGGAAACAGGAAAAAAGTCTTCAGGAAATCTCGATCAACTGGTAAGCCAGTCACAATTTATATAGGTCCTGTAAGATTAATTAATATCCTAAAGACATTTATAACATTCAGAGAATGGATGGCAAGTGGTTAAATATTCCCTTTCAAGGAAATTAATTCCTGGAACACTTCATAACCATTGAATATTATTTAAACCATTTCTTCTTTAAGGTAATTACATAATGTTCTATTTATATTAAAAGTATCTCTCTCATTAATATATCTATAAAGAGGTATGCATGTGACATTTTTGGGTGAGATTTCTTTTTTTAGAGAGGAAATGCAATTTTGTAGCCCCAAGGGGAAGACTTAGTATTGTTTGTTGAATTAATTTACATGTTGATTGAATGGAAGTGACTATTTTCTGTAGCAGCTGAGGACTAGTAATAGCCGTTTATAATAAAACTGTGTTGCTGCTGAGAAGAAGCATTTAGCACAGTGGAATAGTTGTGCTGAACTTAACAGCCAATCCTGCAGCAGAAGTAACGCCATTAGAGGTTCTGTAATTGTAAAGTGACCTACACATTTGAAGGAGAGTAACATGATTGGACTAATTTACTAAAGGAATACATTGTGTGAATATTCACTTCAATTATTCAGTCATGTTCAGATGAAATAAGTCAACAGGAATTTGTTTTTCACATGACTGGATAATTGAAATTAATATTAACACAATTTATTGTGTTATTATTTTCAACTTTTTTTAGTAAATCAGCCTCAGTATGTCTCAAATAAACAAAAAATGGGTGCCAATAGCAGATGATATGGTAATTTGTTTAGCTTATTTAAAGAGTAATTGTTATATTTCTAGACTTTCCAAAGCTCATTTGTGAACATCAACTCCTCTTGAGCATGGTACTTAATAGTATTAACTTTTCTTTGAAATTACAATGGAACAAGATAATGTATCCACCTTGTGATTTATATTTACACATATAGCAACTACACTTTTAATTCAGTCTAAAACATGATAGGGCCCTCTATACCAAAAAATAGCTTCTCCCACTAAACATGGCTCCATTGTCTCCATAATCTAGCAGCTTCTCTGCTTGCTGTCCACCTGGTGCCCTCGATGTTATCTTATGTTATAGCTGGTACTGATGTGATGGTAGAACAATGACCTGTGAGTGCTGTTCAGTCCTGGAAGGATGCTGTCCCCCTGATGTTGGAAGAAGGAGTAGAAACCAGAAAAAATGTTAGTGGTTTGAATAAAAAAAAAAAATACCCGGATGGGAGGGCTGGGGGGAGGGAAAGAGACTGATGGTGTTGGAGTCTATAATTCCCAATTCATGGAGTTCCAATTTAAACTTTTTTTTTCTGTAGGAATGGATACCATTAAAGCTAAACTCCAGTCACATGTAAAAAAAATCATCAATTAATGCAGTTATGCACGAAATATAGAAAAAACATTAAAATGTAACTTGTGCACATGTGCTGACAGGGAAAAAAATATTTCATGCTGCTATTGTTTAATTGGACAGTTAGCAAGCTGGGAGTTTATTTTGACTCATGACCAAGGTGTTTGCAGAAGAGGTAAAGGGACTGACTATACTGCCTGGCTGGGGTGCCTGGATTTTACAATATTGCAGGTAAAATAGTTCTCCTATATTTAATTTTTTTATTTTTTTAAATCAGATCGTGTTTATTAAACAGTTTTACAAACAGATCACAATACTGACAATAACATAGTACAGACATAATGAAAGAAAAGAAAAAAAAAAAGAAAAAAAACCCCACCAAGAAACACAGAACTTTCACCAAGTACCAAACTAGCACCTTGTGGCGCGCGGACCCGAAAGAAGTATGTAATTACAGATGTACGGTCGTACAATCCATACTTGATGCATAGAGTTATGGTAAGCATTTGCATATGCATAAAGGGCAGTATCAGTGTGAAACAGATATTTAGTACATGCTAATACCAAAGAGGAAGCCATTACCCAGAAAAGGCTACGGCTACCGGGATCTGAAGCTCAGCCAGGGGGACCAGATCAGGAAGAATTTATTTTCTAGCCCTCTCCGTTGGTATGTCACCCGTTCAAAGGCAGTGATCCTATCTAGTTCCAGCACTCAGACACAGTAGGCGGGGAGTGCGATATCCATTTACGGGCGATAAGTCTCCTAGCAGTAAAAAGAGCTCTATGGACAGCTGTCTTTAAATTAGTAGTCAGACTGAGGGCTTCTATGCCCCCTAGCAAGAGGGATCAATAGAGACATCAAAAATTGAATTAATCAGTGCGACTACTTGGCCCAGATATCTGACCAGCTTGGGGCATCTCCATAGTAGATGTATTAGTGTGCCCTGTTGGAATCCGCATTTTGGACAGGACGGATCATCTCGAACACCTATCTTAGTCAAAAATTCAGGTGTACGATACGACCTGTGTAGAATGAAAAGCTGAGTGAGGCAGTGGGTTGCAGACATGGAGGTCAGGGTTACATTAGAAAGGATATCTTCCCATAGCTCATCTCATATATTTATTTCAACAGTGTGTTTAGCTGCTTGGAGTTCATTTTGGAGTTCATATACATACATATATGAACCTAGCTACATATAGCTCTGCACTCCCATTATAATGGGGTTATATATAACTTGTGTTGGAGATTATATATATA